>NC_140990.1:103092116-103119616 GCF_052327205.1 Somniosus microcephalus | reverse complement strand
TGCGGCTGCGGTTGGTTATAATTAGTGTTGTCGGGCTTAATACTCGCTAAGGGGGTGCATGTCGGACCGTAGCCGAGTTGGAGGGTGTTATTTCGGTGTAGTTTTTAATTTTTTCTCGATGTGGCTGATGGTGGTGGGTTTTTTTTCTGTGGAAGATAGGAGTGTGGGTTGTGGGAAGCGAAGTTGCTGGTGGGATTTTGTGTGAGTGGTGCAGTATTTGCAGGCCGATTGTCCGTTCTCGTAAGCGAAGTTGATGGGCCGCTTTTGTGTGAGGTTGGAAGTAGTATTGTCAAGGCGAGTTTCCGTTCTCGGCAGCGAAGTTGATGGGCCGATTGGGTGTGAGTGGTGTTAATGTGTGCTATTTGCAGTGTATGAATTGCCAGGCTGGCCAAGGCGTTGCTTCTGGGAATTGTTGGGGACTGGGCTGTTTAGAAAGGCCGGTGGCGGGCGCTCCGTTCCCGACTCCCGTGTCCGATTAGGGTGGGGGACGGCTGGTTGGAAAGCCCCGACGCTGGCGCAGATTATATTGCCGGACTGGCCCCTGGCGAGTTGGGCAAAGTGTCGCAGTCCGGCAGCGGGTAACAGGCCAGCGGTCAGCGGCAGCTTATCGGTGATAACTTCGGGAAGGAAAGTCCGATCCGGTCGGGGTGAACTGCGACTGAACGGGGTGGTGGGGCCGCACAGACCAGTAGCGGGATTGTGTAGCTGCCTCTTGGCCCGGCCGAGGTACAGCCGTTGGCTGGAGACCGCTTTCCGACTGCTGAGCCGGTGCCGCGGGGACCCACCTTGACGCGCCGGCTGTCCGAGCAAGCCAGGGGCAAGGGGCATCCATAGGTACCAGAAGGGAGTCGGTCCGACACCGGGAAGTCGGGTGCCCGTCGCTCCGAATCGAGCCCGGTGTTTTCGTGCGTGTAACAGGGCGGGCGTTTGGACCCGGTTGTCCGGGAGCGGGTCCCCAACGGCGGGAGATTGCCTGGGTTTGGCCGGCCGGCAGTCGAACGCCTTTGGCTCCGGACTCCCGTGTCCGATTTCGGTCAGGGAGGGCTGGTTGGAAAGCCCCGACGCTGGCGCACACTATATTATCGGCCTGGGCCCCGGCAAGTTCGGGAAAGTGTCGCAGTCCCGTTCCGGCGGCCGCCCCGTCGGTCAGCGGCAGCTTATCGCGGATAACTTCGGGACGGAAAGTCCGATCCGGTCGGGGTGAACTGCGACTGAACGGGGTGGCGGGGCCGCACAGACCAGTAGCGGGCTTGTGTAGCTGCCTCTTGGCCCGGCCGAGGTACAGCCGTTGGCTGGAGACCGCTTTCCGACTGCTGAGCCGGTGCCGCGGGGACCCACCTTGACGCGCCGGCTGTCCGAGCAAGCCAGGGGCAAGGGGCATCCAGTGGTACCAGAAGGGAGTCGGTCCGACACCGGGAAGTCGGGTGCCCGTCGCTCCGAATCGAGCCCGGGGTTTTCGTGCGTGTAACAGGGCGGGCGTTTGGACCCGGTTGTCCGGGAGCGGGTCCGCAACGGCGGGAGATTGCCTGGGTTTGGCCGGCCGGCAGTCGAACGCCTTTCGCTCCGGACTCCCGTGTCCGATTTCGGTCAGGGAGGGCTCGTTGGAAAGCCCCGGCGCTGGCGCACACTATATTATCGGCCTGGACCCCGGCAAGTTCGGGAAAGTGTCGCAGTCCCGTAGCGGCTGCCGCCCCGTCGGTCAGCGGCAGCTTATCGGGGATAACTTCGGGACGGAAAGTCCGATCCGGTTGGGGTGAACTGCGACTGAACGGGGTGGGGGGGCCGCACAGACCAGTAGCGGGCTTGTGCAGCTGCCGCTTGGCCCGGCCGAGGTACGGCCGTTGGCTGGAGACCGCTTTCCGACTGCTGAGCCGGAGCCGCGGGGGCCCACCTTGACGCGCCGGCTGTACTAGCAAGCCAGGGGCAAGGGGCATCCAGTGGTACCGGAACGGAGTCGGTCCGACACCGGGAAGCCGGGTGCCCGTCGCTCCGAATCGAGCCCGGTGTTTTCGTGCGTGTAACAGGGCGGGCGTTTGGACCCGGTTGTCCGGGAGCGGGTCAGCAACGGCGGGAGGTTGCCTGTGTTTAGCCGGCCGGCAGTCGAACGCCTTTGGCTCCGGACTCCCGTGTCCGATTTCGGTCAGGGAGGGCTCGTTGGAAAGCCCCGGCGCTGGCGCACACTATATTATCGGCCTGGACCCCGGCAAGTTCGGGAAAGTGTCGCAGTCCCGTAGCGGCTGCCGCCCCGTCGGTCAGCGGCAGCTTATCGGGGATAACTTCGGGACGGAAAGTCCGATCCGGTTGGGGTGAACTGCTACTGAACGGGGTGGGGGGGCCGCACAGACCAGTAGCGGGCTTGTGCAGCTGCCGCTTGGCCCGGCCGAGGTACAGCCGTTGGCTGGAGACCGCTTTCCGACTGCTGAGCCGGAGCCGCGGGGGCCCACCTTGACGCGCCGGCTGTCCTAGCAAGCCAGGGGCAAGGGGCATCCAGTGGTACCGGAACGGAGTCGGTCCGACACCGGGAAGCCGGGTGCCCGTCGCTCCGAATCGAGCCCGGTGTTTTCGTGCGTGTAACAGGGCGGGCGTTTGGACCCGGTTGTCCGGGAGCGGGTCCGCAACGGCGGGAGGTTGCCTGAGTTTGGCCGGCCGGCAGTCGAACGCCTTTGGCTCCGGACTCCCGTGTCCGATTTCGGTCAGGGAGGGCTCATTGGAAAGCCCCGGCGCTGGCGCACACTATATTATCGGCCTGGACCCCGGCAAGTTCGGGAAAGTGTCGCAGTCCCGTACCGGCTGCCGCCCCGTCGGTCAGCGGCAGCTTATCGGGGATAACTTCGGGAAGGAAAGTCCGATCCGGTCGGGGTCAACTGCCACTGAACGGGGTGGCGGGGCCGCACAGACCAGTAGCGGGCTTGTGTAGCTGCCCCTTTCCCCGGCCGAGGTACAGCCGTTGGCTGGAGACCGCTTTCCGACTGCTGAGCCGGAGCCGCGGGGGCCCACCTTGACGCGCCGGCTGTCCTAGCAAGCCAGGGGCAAGGGGCATCCAAGGGTACCGGAACGGAGTCGGTCCGACACCGGGAAGCCGGGTGCCCGTCGCTCCGAATCGAGCCCGGTGTTTTCGTGCGTGTAACGAGGCGGGCGTTTGGACCCGGTTGTCCTGGAGCGGGTCCGCAACGGCGGGGGATTGCCTGTGTTTGGCCGGCCGGCAGTCGAACGCCTATCGCTCTGGACTCCCGTGTCCGATTTCGGTCAGGGAGGGCTCGTTGGAAAGCCCCGGCGCTGGCGCACACTATATTATCGGCCTGGACCCCGGCAAGTTCGGCAAAGTGTCGCCATCCCGCAGCGGCTGACGGGCCGCCGGTGAGCGGCAGCTTATCGGGCATAACTTCGGGAGGGAAAGTCCGATCCGGTCCGGATCAACGGCAGCCGAACGGGGTGGCGGGCCCGCACAGACCAGTGCCTGGCTTGTGTAGCTGCCCCTTTCCCCGGCCGAGGTACAGCCGTTGGCTGGAGACCACTTTCCGACCACTGAGACGGCGGGGCGGGGGGCGGCCTGCACGCGCCGGCTGCCAGAGCAAGCCAGGGGCAAGGGGCATCCAACGGTATCTGAACGGAGTCGGTCCGACACCGGGAAGCCGGGTGCCCGTCGCTCCGAATCGAGCCTGGGGTGTACGTGTGTTTAACAAGGCGGGCGTTTGGACCCGGTTGCCCGGCACCAGTCGAACGCCTGTCGCTCCCGACTCCCGTGTCCGATTTCGTTCGGGGATGGCTCGTTGGAAAGCCCCGGCTCCGGCGCACACTATATTGCCGAAGTGGCCCCGGGCGAGTTCGGGAAAGTGTCGCCGTCCCGCAGCGGCTGACGGGCCGTCGGTCAGCGGCAGCTTATCGGGGATAACTTCGGGAAGGAAAGTCCGATCCGGTCGGGGACAACGGCAGCTGAACGGGGTGGCGGGGCCGCACAGAGCAGTGCCTCGCTTGTGTAGCTGCCTCTTTCCGCGGCCGAGGTACAGCCGTTGGCTGGAGACCGCTTTCCGACCACTGAGACGGCGGGGCAGGGGGCGGCCTGCACGCGCCGGCTGCCAGAGCAAGCCAGGGGCAAGGGGCATCCAGCGGTATCTGAACGGAGTCGGTCCGACACCGAGAAGCCGGGTGCCCGTCGCTCCGAAGCGAGACCGGGGTTTTTCGTGTGTAACGTGGCGGGCCTTTGGACCCGGTTGGCCGGGCGGCAGTGGAACACACACAGACACTCGCATACACTGAGAGAGACAGAGAGAAGATAGAGATACACAGAGTGAGAAAGACAAAGTCAACTCAGTAACTGAAATGTGAAAACTGACAACTGGGAAACCAAAAGTCAGAGTGGCAAATGATGAACCAAGGTGGCAAATGATTAACTGAAAACTTGTCATTCACATTTGGGACGGAATTCAGGATGGGAATGTATTCGGCCGCCTTACCGGGGCTTGGGGGTGCTGCTTTCCCGCTTGTGGAACCGAGTTGGGGTCGTCAAATGGCCTGGTGCATTGTTTGAAACACTGGTTAATGAGTTGTCAAGGTCGGAAATCATAGAACATAAGAGCAGCTCATTAACTGAAATTTTGAACATCGACAACTGGTTAACCAAGAGTCAGAGCGACAAATGATTAACCAAGGAGGCAACTCATTAACTGAATTTCGAACATCGACAACTGGTTAACCAAGAGTCAGAGCGACAAATGATTAACCAAGGAGGCAACTCATTAACTGAATTTTGAACATCGACAACTGGTTAACCAAAAGCCAGAGCGACAAATGATTAACCAAGGAGGCAACTCATTAACTGAATTTTGAACATCGACAACTGGTTAACCAAAAGCCAGAGCGACAAATGATTAACCAAGGAGGCAACTCATTAACTGAATTTTGAACATCGACAACTGGTTAACCAAAAGCCAGAGCGACAAATGATTAACCAAGGAGGCAACTCAGTAACTGAATTTCGAACATCGACAACTGGTTAACCAAAAGACACAGGGACAAATGAGTAACCAAAGGGCCAACTCATTAACTGAAATTTCAAAGAGGCAACTCATTAACTGAAATTTTGAACATCGACAACTGGATAACCAAAAGCCAGAGCGACAAATGATTAACCAAGGAGGCAACTCATTAACTGAATTTCGAACATCGACAACTGGGTAACCAAATGTCAGAGCGACAAATGATTAACCAAGGAGGCAACTCATTAACTGAATTTCGAACATCGACAACTGGTTAACCAAAAGACACAGGGACAAATGAGTAACCAAAGGGCCAACTCATTAACTGAAATTTCAAAGAGGCAACTCATTAACTGAAATTTTGAACATCGACAACTGGTTAACCAAAAGCCAGAGCGACAAATGATTAACCAAGGAGGCAACTCATTAACTGAATTTCGAACATCGACAACTGGATAACCAAATGTCAGAGCGACAAATGATTAACCAAGGAGGCAACTCATTAACTGAATTTTGAACATCGACAACTGGTTAACCAAAAGCCAGAGCGACAAATGATTAACCAAGGAGGCAACTCATTAACTGAATTTCGAACATCGACAACTGGGTAACCAAAAGACACAGGGACAAATGAGTAACCAAAGGGCCAACTCATTAACTGAAATTTCAAAGAGGCAACTCATTAACTGAAATTTTGAACATCGACAACTGGATAACCAAAAGCCAGAGCGACAAATGATTAACCAAGGAGGCAACTCATTAACTGAATTTCGAACATCGACAACTGGTTAACCAAATGTCAGAGCGACAAATGATTAACCAAGGAGGCAACTCAGTAACTGAATTTCGAACATCGACAACTGGTTAACCAAAAGACACAGGGACAAATGAGTAACCAAAGGGCCAACTCATTAACTGAAATTTCAAAGAGGCAACTCATTAACTGAAATTTTGAACATCGACAACTGGATAACCAAAAGCCAGAGCGACAAATGATTAACCAAGGAGGCAACTCATTAACTGAATTTCGAACATCGACAACTGGATAACCAAATGTCAGAGCGACAAATGATTAACCAAGGAGGCAACTCAGTAACTGAATTTCGAACATCGACAACTGGTTAACCAAGAGTCAGGGCGACAAATGATTAACCAAGGAGGCAACTCATTAACTGAATTTCGAACATCGACAACTGGGTAACCAAAAGACACAGGGACAAATGAGTAACCAAAGGGCCAACTCATTAACTGAAATTTCAAAGAGGCAACTCAATAACTGAAATTTTGAACATCGACAACTGGTAAACCAAATGTCAGAGCGACAAATGAGTAACCAAGCAGGCAACTGATTAACTGAAAACTTGTCATTCACATTTGGGACGGAATTCACGATGGGAATGTATTCGGCCCCCTTACCGGGCCTTGGGGTGCTGCTTTCCCGCTTGTGGAACCGAGTTGGGGTCGTCAAATGGCCTGGTGCATTGTTTGAAACACTGGTTAATGAGTTGTCAAGGTCGGAAATCATAGAACATAAGAGCAGCTCATTAACTGAAATTTTGAACACCGACAACTGGTTAACCAAAAGCCAGAGCGACAAATGATTAACCAAGGAGGCAACTCATTAACTGAATTTCGAACATCGACAACTGGTTAACCAAAAGACACAGGGACAAATGAGTAACCAAAGGGCCAACTCATTAACTGAAATTTCAAAGAGGCAACTCATTAACTGAAATTTTGAACATCGACAACTGGTTAACCAAAAGCCAGAGCGACAAATGATTAACCAAGGAGGCAACTCATTAACTGAATTTCGAACATCGACAACTGGCTAACCAAATGTCAGAGCGACAAATGATTAACCAAGGAGGCAACTCATTAACTGAATTTCGAACATCGACAACTGGTTAACCAAGAGTCAGAGCGACAAATGATTAACCAAGGAGGCAACTCAGTAACTGAATTTCGAACATCGACAACTGGTTAACCAAGAGTCAGAGCGACAAATGATTAACCAAGGAGGCAACTCATTAACTGAATTTCGAACATCGACAACTGGGTAACCAAAAGACACAGGGACAAATGAGTAACCAAAGGGCCAACTCATTAACTGAAATTTCAAAGAGGCTACTCATTAACTGAAATTTGAACATCGACAACTGGTTAACCAAATGTCAGAGCGACAAATGAGTAACCAAGCAGGCAACTGATTAACTGAAAACTTGTCATTCACATTAGGGACGGAATTCACGATGGGAATGTATTCGGCCCCCTTACCGGGCCTTGGGGTGCTGCTTTCCCGCTTGTGGAACCGAGTTGGGGTCGTCAAATGGCCTGGTGCATTGTTTGAAACACTGGTTAATGAGTTGTCAAGGTCGGAAATCATAGAACATAAGAGCAGCTCATTAACTGAAATTTTGAACATCGACAACTGGTTAACCAAAAGCCAGAGCGACAAATGATTAACCAAGGAGGCAACTCATTAACTGAATTTCGAACATCGACAACTGGTTAACCAAAAGACACAGGGACAAATGAGTCACCAAAGGGCCAACTCATTAACTGAAATTTCAAAGAGGCAACTCAATAACTGAAATTTTGAACATCGACAACTGGTTAACCAAAAGCCAGAGCGACAAATGATTAACCAAGGAGGCAACTCATTAACTTAATTTCGAACATCGACAACTGGGTAACCAAAAGACACAGGGACAAATGAGTAACCAAAGGGCCAACTCATTAACTGAAATTTCAAAGAGGCTACTCATTAACTGAAATTTGAACATCGACAACTGGTTAACCAAATGTCAGAGCGACAAATGAGTAACCAAGCAGGCAACTGATAAACTGAAAACTTGTCATTCACATTTGGGACGGAATTCACGATGGGAATGTATTCGGCCCCCTTACCGGGCCTTGGGGTGCTGCTTTCCCGCTTGTGGAACCGAGTTGGGGTCGTCAAATGGCCTGGTGCATTGTTTGAAACACTGGTTAATGAGTTGTCAAGGTAGGAAATCATAGAACATAAGAGCAGCTCATTAACTGAAATTTTGAACATCGACAACTGGTTAACCAAAAGCCAGAGCGACAAATGATTAACCAAGGAGGCAACTCATTAACTGAATTTCGAACATCGACAACTGGTTAACCAAAAGACACAGGGACAAATGAGTCACCAAAGGGCCAACTCATTAACTGAAATTTCAAAGAGGCAACTCATTAACTGAAATTTTGAACATCGACAACTGGTTAACCAAAAGCCAGAGCGACAAATGATTAACCAAGGAGGCAACTCATTAACTGAATTTCGAACATCGACAACTGGTTAACCAAATGTCAGAGCGACAAATGATAAACCAAGGAGGCAACTCATTAACTGAATTTCGAACATCGACAACTGGTTAACCAAGAGTCAGGGCGACAAATGATTAACCAAGGAGGCAACTCATTAACTGAATTTCGAACATCGACAACTGGGTAACCAAAAGACACAGGGACAAATGAGTAACCAAAGGGCCAACTCATTAACTGAAATTTCAAAGAGGCAACTCATTAACTGAAATTTTGAACATCGACAACTGGTTAACCAAATGTCAGAGCGACAAATGAGTAACCAAGCAGGCAACTGATTAACTGAAAACTTGTCATTCACATTTGGGACGGAATTCACGATGGGAATGTATTCGGCCCCCTTACCGGGCCTTGGGGTGCTGCTTTCCCGCTTGTGGACCCGAGTTGGGGTCGTCAAATGGCCTGGTGCATTGTTTGAAACACTGGTTAATGAGTTGTCAAGGTCGGAAATCATAGAACATAAGAGCAGCTCATTAACTGAAATTTTGAACATCGACAACTGGTTAACCAAAAGCCAGAGCGACAAATGATTAACCAAGGAGGCAACTCATTAACTGAATTTCGAACATCGACAACTGGTTAACCAAAAGACACAGGGACAAATGAGTAACCAAAGGGCCAACTCATTAACTGAAATTTCAAAGAGGCAACTCATTAACTGTAATTTTGAACATCGACAACTGGTTAACCAAAAGCCAGAGCGACAAATGATTAACCAAGGAGGCAACTCATTAACTGAATTTCGAACATCGACAACTGGATAACCAAATGTCAGAGCGACAAATGATTAACCAAGGAGGCAACTCATTAACTGAATTTCGAACATCGACAACTGGTTAACCAAGAGTCAGGGCGACAAATGATTAACCAAGGAGGCAACTCATTAACTGAATTTCGAACATCGACAACTGGGTAACCAAAAGACACAGGGACAAATGAGTAACCAAAGGGCCAACTCATTAACTGAAATTTCAAAGAGGCAACTCATTAACTGAAATTTTGAACATCGACAACTGGTTAACCAAATGTCAGAGCGACAAATGAGTAACCAAGCAGGCAACTGATTAACTGAAAACTTGTCATTCACATTTGGGACGGAATTCACGATGGGAATGTATTCGGCCCCCTTACCGGGCCTTGGGGTGCTGCTTTCCCGCTTGTGGACCCGAGTTGGGGTCGTCAAATGGCCTGGTGCATTGTTTGAAACACTGGTTAATGAGTTGTCAAGGTCGGAAATCATAGAACATAAGAGCAGCTCATTAACTGAAATTTTGAACATCGACAACTGGTTAACCAAAAGCCAGAGCGACAAATGATTAACCAAGGAGGCAACTCATTAACTGAATTTCGAACATCGACAACTGGTTAACCAAAAGACACAGGGACAAATGAGTAACCAAAGGGCCAACTCATTAACTGAAATTTCAAAGAGGCAACTCATTAACTGTAATTTTGAACATCGACAACTGGTTAACCAAAAGCCAGAGCGACAAATGATTAACCAAGGAGGCAACTCATTAACTGAATTTCGAACATCGACAACTGGATAACCAAATGTCAGAGCGACAAATGATTAACCAAGGAGGCAACTCAGTAACTGAATTTCGAACATCGACAACTGGTTAACCAAGAGTCAGGGCGACAAATGATTAACCAAGGAGGCAACTCATTAACTGAATTTCGAACATCGACAACTGGGTAACCAAAAGACACAGGGACAAATGAGTAACCAAAGGGCCAACTCATTAACTGAAATTTCAAAGAGGCTACTCATTAACTGAAATTTGAACATCGACAACTGGTTAACCAAATGTCAGAGCGACAAATGAGTAACCAAGCAGGCAACTGATTAACTGAAAACTTGTCATTCACATTTGGGACGGAATTCACGATGGGAATGTATTCGGCCCCCTTACCGGGCCTTGGGGTGCTGCTTTCCCGCTTGTGGAACCGAGTTGGGGTCGTCAAATGGCCTGGTGCATTGTTTGAAACACTGGTTAATGAGTTGTCAAGGTCGGAAATCATAGAACATAAGAGCAGCTCATTAACTGAAATTTTGAACATCGACAACTGGTTAACCAAAAGCCAGAGCGACAAATGATTAACCAAGGAGGCAACTCATTAACTGAATTTCGAACATCGACAACTGGTTAACCAAAAGACACAGGGACAAATGAGTAACCAAAGGGCCAACTCATTAACTGAAATTTCAAAGAGGCAACTCATTAACTGTAATTTTGAACATCGACAACTGGTTAACCAAAAGCCAGAGCGACAAATGATTAACCAAGGAGGCAACTCATTAACTGAATTTCGAACATCGACAACTGGATAACCAAATGTCAGAGCGACAAATGATTAACCAAGGAGGCAACTCAGTAACTGAATTTCGAACATCGACAACTGGTTAACCAAGAGTCAGGGCGACAAATGATTAACCAAGGAGGCAACTCATTAACTGAATTTCGAACATCGACAACTGGGTAACCAAAAGACACAGGGACAAATGAGTAACCAAAGGGCCAACTCATTAACTGAAATTTCAAAGAGGCTACTCATTAACTGAAATTTGAACATCGACAACTGGTTAACCAAATGTCAGAGCGACAAATGAGTAACCAAGCAGGCAACTGATTAACTGAAAACTTGTCATTCACATTTGGGACGGAATTCACGATGGGAATGTATTCGGCCCCCTTACCGGGCCTTGGGGTGCTGCTTTCCCGCTTGTGGAACCGAGTTGGGGTCGTCAAATGGCCTGGTGCATTGTTTGAAACACTGGTTAATGAGTTGTCAAGGTCGGAAATCATAGAACATAAGAGCAGCTCATTAACTGAAATTTTGAACATCGACAACTGGTTAACCAAAAGCCAGAGCGACAAATGATTAACCAAGGAGGCAACTCATTAACTGAATTTCGAACATCGACAACTGGTTAACCAAAAGACACAGGGACAAATGAGTAACCAAAGGGCCAACTCATTAACTGAAATTTCAAAGAGGCAACTCAATAACTGAAATTTTGAACATCGACAACTGGTTAACCAAAAGCCAGAGCGACAAATGATTAACCAAGGAGGCAACTCATTAACTGAATTTCGAACATCGACAACTGGGTAACCAAAAGACACAGGGACAAATGAGTAACCAAAGGGCCAACTCATTAACTGAAATTTCAAAGAGGCTACTCATTAACTGAAATTTGAACATCGACAACTGGTTAACCAAATGTCAGAGCGACAAATGAGTAACCAAGCAGGCAACTGATTAACTGAAAACTTGTCATTCACATTTGGGACGGAATTCACGATGGGAATGTATTCGGCCCCCTTACCGGGCCTTGGGGTGCTGCTTTCCCGCTTGTGGAACCGAGTTGGGGTCGTCAAATGGCCTGGTGCATTGTTTGAAACACTGGTTAATGAGTTGTCAAGGTAGGAAATCATAGAACATAAGAGCAGCTCATTAACTGAAATTTTGAACATCGACAACTGGTTAACCAAAAGCCAGAGCGACAAATGATTAACCAAGGAGGCAACTCATTAACTGAATTTCGAACATCGACAACTGGTTAACCAAAAGACACAGGGACAAATGAGTCACCAAAGGGCCAACTCATTAACTGAAATTTCAAAGAGGCAACTCATTAACTGAAATTTTGAACATCGACAACTGGTTAACCAAAAGCCAGAGCGACAAATGATTAACCAAGGAGGCAACTCATTAACTGAATTTCGAACATCGACAACTGGTTAACCAAATGTCAGAGCGACAAATGATTAACCAAGGAGGCAACTCATTAACTGAATTTCGAACATCGACAACTGGTTAACCAAGAGTCAGGGCGACAAATGATTAACCAAGGAGGCAACTCATTAACTGAATTTCGAACATCGACAACTGGGTAACCAAAAGACACAGGGACAAATGAGTAACCAAAGGGCTAACTCATTAACTGAAATTTCAAAGAGGCAACTCATTAACTGAAATTTTGAACATCGACAACTGGTTAACCAAATGTCAGAGCGACAAATGAGTAACCAAGCAGGCAACTGATTAACTGAAAACTTGTCATTCACATTTGGGACGGAATTCACGATGGGAATGTATTCGGCCCCCTTACCGGGCCTTGGGGTGCTGCTTTCCCGCTTGTGGAACCGAGTTGGGGTCGTCAAATGGCCTGGTGCATTGTTTGAAACACTGGTTAATGAGTTGTCAAGGTCGGAAATCATAGAACATAAGAGCAGCTCATTAACTGAAATTTTGAACATCGACAACTGGTTAACCAAAAGCCAGAGCGACAAATGATTAACCAAGGAGGCAACTCATTAACTGAATTTCGAACATCGACAACTGGTTAACCAAAAGACACAGGGACAAATGAGTAACCAAAGGGCCAACTCATTAACTGAAATTTCAAAGAGGCAACTCATTAACTGTAATTTTGAACATCGACAACTGGTTAACCAAAAGCCAGAGCGACAAATGATTAACCAAGGAGGCAACTCATTAACTGAATTTCGAACATCGACAACTGGTTAACCAAAAGACACAGGGACAAATGAGTAACCAAAGGGCCAACTCATTAACTGAAATTTCAAAGAGGCAACTCATTAACTGTAATTTTGAACATCGACAACTGGTTAACCAAAAGCCAGAGCGACAAATGATTAACCAAGGAGGCAACTCATTAACTGAATTTCGAACATCGACAACTGGTTAACCAAAAGACACAGGGACAAATGAGTAACCAAAGGGCCAACTCATTAACTGAAATTTCAAAGAGGCAACTCAGTAACTGTAATTTTGAACATCGACAACTGGTTAACCAAAAGCCAGAGCGACAAATGATTAACCAAGGAGGCAACTCATTAACTGAATTTCGAACATCGACAACTGGTTAACCAAAAGACACAGGGACAAATGAGTAACCAAAGGGCCAACTCATTAACTGAAATTTCAAAGAGGCAACTCATTAACTGTAATTTTGAACATCGACAACTGGTTAACCAAAAGCCAGAGCGACAAATGATTAACCAAGGAGGCAACTCATTAACTGAATTTCGAACATCGACAACTGGTTAACCAAAAGACACAGGGACAAATGAGTAACCAAAGGGCCAACTCATTAACTGAAATTTCAAAGAGGCAACTCATTAACTGTAATTTTGAACATCGACAACTGGTTAACCAAAAGCCAGAGCGACAAATGATTAACCAAGGAGGCAACTCATTAACTGAATTTCGAACATCGACAACTGGTTAACCAAAAGACACAGGGACAAATGAGTAACCAAAGGGCCAACTCATTAACTGAAATTTCAAAGAGGCAACTCATTAACTGAAATTTTGAACATCGACAACTGGCTAACCAAAAGCCAGAGCGACAAATGAATAACCAAGGAGGCAACTCATTAACTGAATTTCGAACATCGACAACTGGTTAACCAAAAGACACAGGGACAAATGATTAACCAAGGAGGCAACTCATTAACTGAATTTCGAACATCGACAACTGGTTAACCAAAAGACACAGGGACAAATGATTAACCAAGGAGGCAACTCATTAACTGAATTTCGAACATCGACAACTGGTTAACCAAATGTCAGAGCGACAAATGATTAACCAAGGAGGCAACTCATTAACTGAATTTCGAACATCGACAACTGGTTAACCAAAAGACACAGGGACAAATGAGTAACCAAAGGGCCAACTCATTAACTGAAATTTCAAAGAGGCAACTCATTAACTGAATTTCGAACATCGACAACTGGCTAACCAAATGTCAGAGCGACAAATGAGTAACCAAGCAGGCAACTGATTAACTGAAAACTTGTCATTCACATTTGGGACGGAATTCAGGATGGGAATGTATTCGGCCCCCTTACCGGGGCTTGGGGTGCTGCTTTCCCGCTTGTGGAACCGAGTTGGGGTCGTCAAATGGCCTGGTGCATTGTTTGAAACACTGGTTAATGAGTTGTCAAGGTCGGAAATCATAGAACATAAGAGCAGCTCATTAACTGAAATTTTGAACATCGACAACTGGTTAACCAAAAGCCAGAGCGACAAATGATTAACCAAGGAGGCAACTCATTAACTGAATTTCGAACATCGACAACTGGTTAACCAAGAGTCAGAGCGACAAATGATTAACCAAGGAGGCAACTCATTAACTGAATTTCGAACATCGACAACTGGGTAACCAAAAGACACAGGGACAAATGAGTAACCAAAGGGCCAACTCATTAACTGAAATTTCAAAGAGGCTACTCATTAACTGAAATTTGAACATCGACAACTGGTTAACCAAATGTCAGAGCGACAAATGAGTAACCAAGCAGGCAACTGATTAACTGAAAACTTGTCATTCACATTTGGGACGGAATTCACGATGGGAATGTATTCGGCCCCCTTACCGGGCCTTGGGGTGCTGCTTTCCCGCTTGTGGAACCGAGTTGGGGTCGTCAAATGGCCTGGTGCATTGTTTGAAACACTGGTTAATGAGTTGTCAAGGTAGGAAATCATAGAACATAAGAGCAGCTCATTAACTGAAATTTTGAACATCGACAACTGGTTAACCAAAAGCCAGAGCGACAAATGATTAACCAAGGAGGCAACTCATTAACTGAATTTCGAACATCGACAACTGGTTAACCAAAAGACACAGGGACAAATGAGTAACCAAAGGGCCAACTCATTAACTGAAATTTCAAAGAGGCAACTCATTAACTGAAATTTCGAACATCGACAACTGGTTAACCAAAAGCCAGAGCGACAAATGATTAACCAAGGAGGCAACTCATTAACTGAATTTCGAACATCGACAACTGGGTAACCAAAAGACACAGGGACAAATGAGTAACCAAAGGGCCAACTCATTAACTGAAATTTCAAAGAGGCTACTCATTAACTGAAATTTGAACATCGACAACTGGTTAACCAAATGTCAGAGCGACAAATGAGTAACCAAGCAGGCAACTGATTAACTGAAAACTTGTCATTCACATTTGGGACGGAATTCACGATGGGAATGTATTCGGCCCCCTTACCGGGCCTTGGGGTGCTGCTTTCCCGCTTGTGGAACCGAGTTGGGGTCGTCAAATGGCCTGGTGCATTGTTTGAAACACTGGTTAATGAGTTGTCAAGGTAGGAAATCATAGAACATAAGAGCAGCTCATTAACTGTAATTTTGAACATCGACAACTGGTTAACCAAAAGCCAGAGCGACAAATGATTAACCAAGGAGGCAACTCATTAACTGAATTTCGAACATCGACAACTGGTTAACCAAAAGACACAGGGACAAATGAGTCACCAAAGGGCCAACTCATTAACTGAAATTTCAAAGAGGCAACTCATTAACTGAAATTTTGAACATCGACAACTGGTTAACCAAAAGCCAGAGCGACAAATGATTAACCAAGGAGGCAACTCATTAACTGAATTTCGAACATCGACAACTGGTTAACCAAATGTCAGAGCGACAAATGATTAACCAAGGAGGCAACTCATTAACTGAATTTCGAACATCGACAACTGGTTAACCAAGAGTCAGGGCGACAAATGATTAACCAAGGAGGCAACTCATTAACTGAATTTCGAACATCGACAACTGGGTAACCAAAAGACACAGGGACAAATGAGTAACCAAAGGGCTAACTCATTAACTGAAATTTCAAAGAGGCAACTCATTAACTGAAATTTTGAACATCGACAACTGGTTAACCAAATGTCAGAGCGACAAATGAGTAACCAAGCAGGCAACTGATTAACTGAAAACTTGTCATTCACATTTGGGACGGAATTCACGATGGGAATGTATTCGGCCCCCTTACCGGGCCTTGGGGTGCTGCTTTCCCGCTTGTGGAACCGAGTTGGGGTCGTCAAATGGCCTGGTGCATTGTTTGAAACACTGGTTAATGAGTTGTCAAGGTCGGAAATCATAGAACATAAGAGCAGCTCATTAACTGAAATTTTGAACATCGACAACTGGTTAACCAAAAGCCAGAGCGACAAATGATTAACCAAGGAGGCAACTCATTAACTGAATTTCGAACATCGACAACTGGTTAACCAAAAGACACAGGGACAAATGAGTAACCAAAGGGCCAACTCATTAACTGAAATTTCAAAGAGGCAACTCATTAACTGTAATTTTGAACATCGACAACTGGTTAACCAAAAGCCAGAGCGACAAATGATTAACCAAGGAGGCAACTCATTAACTGAATTTCGAACATCGACAACTGGTTAACCAAAAGACACAGGGACAAATGAGTAACCAAAGGGCCAACTCATTAACTGAAATTTCAAAGAGGCAACTCATTAACTGTAATTTTGAACATCGACAACTGGTTAACCAAAAGCCAGAGCGACAAATGATTAACCAAGGAGGCAACTCATTAACTGAATTTCGAACATCGACAACTGGTTAACCAAAAGACACAGGGACAAATGAGTAACCAAAGGGCCAACTCATTAACTGAAATTTCAAAGAGGCAACTCAGTAACTGTAATTTTGAACATCGACAACTGGTTAACCAAAAGCCAGAGCGACAAATGATTAACCAAGGAGGCAACTCATTAACTGAATTTCGAACATCGACAACTGGTTAACCAAAAGACACAGGGACAAATGAGTAACCAAAGGGCCAACTCATTAACTGAAATTTCAAAGAGGCAACTCATTAACTGTAATTTTGAACATCGACAACTGGTTAACCAAAAGCCAGAGCGACAAATGATTAACCAAGGAGGCAACTCATTAACTGAATTTCGAACATCGACAACTGGTTAACCAAAAGACACAGGGACAAATGAGTAACCAAAGGGCCAACTCATTAACTGAAATTTCAAAGAGGCAACTCATTAACTGTAATTTTGAACATCGACAACTGGTTAACCAAAAGCCAGAGCGACAAATGATTAACCAAGGAGGCAACTCATTAACTGAATTTCGAACATCGACAACTGGTTAACCAAAAGACACAGGGACAAATGAGTAACCAAAGGGCCAACTCATTAACTGAAATTTCAAAGAGGCAACTCATTAACTGAAATTTTGAACATCGACAACTGGCTAACCAAAAGCCAGAGCGACAAATGAATAACCAAGGAGGCAACTCATTAACTGAATTTCGAACATCGACAACTGGTTAACCAAAAGACACAGGGACAAATGATTAACCAAGGAGGCAACTCATTAACTGAATTTCGAACATCGACAACTGGTTAACCAAAAGACACAGGGACAAATGAGTAACCAAGGAGGCAACTCATTAACTGAATTTCGAACATCGACAACTGGTTAACCAAATGTCAGAGCGACAAATGATTAACCAAGGAGGCAACTCATTAACTGAATTTCGAACATCGACAACTGGTTAACCAAAAGACACAGGGACAAATGAGTAACCAAAGGGCCAACTCATTAACTGAAATTTCAAAGAGGCAACTCATTAACTGAATTTCGAACATCGACAACTGGCTAACCAAATGTCAGAGCGACAAATGAGTAACCAAGCAGGCAACTGATTAACTGAAAACTTGTCATTCACATTTGGGACGGAATTCAGGATGGGAATGTATTCGGCCCCCTTACCGGGGCTTGGGGTGCTGCTTTCCCGCTTGTGGAACCGAGTTGGGGTCGTCAAATGGCCTGGTGCATTGTTTGAAACACTGGTTAATGAGTTGTCAAGGTCGGAAATCATAGAACATAAGAGCAGCTCATTAACTGAAATTTTGAACATCGACAACTGGTTAACCAAAAGCCAGAGCGACAAATGATTAACCAAGGAGGCAACTCATTAACTGAATTTCGAACATCGACAACTGGTTAACCAAGAGTCAGAGCGACAAATGATTAACCAAGGAGGCAACTCATTAACTGAATTTCGAACATCGACAACTGGGTAACCAAAAGACACAGGGACAAATGAGTAACCAAAGGGCCAACTCATTAACTGAAATTTCAAAGAGGCTACTCATTAACTGAAATTTGAACATCGACAACTGGTTAACCAAATGTCAGAGCGACAAATGAGTAACCAAGCAGGCAACTGATTAACTGAAAACTTGTCATTCACATTTGGGACGGAATTCACGATGGGAATGTATTCGGCCCCCTTACCGGGCCTTGGGGTGCTGCTTTCCCGCTTGTGGAACCGAGTTGGGGTCGTCAAATGGCCTGGTGCATTGTTTGAAACACTGGTTAATGAGTTGTCAAGGTAGGAAATCATAGAACATAAGAGCAGCTCATTAACTGAAATTTTGAACATCGACAACTGGTTAACCAAAAGCCAGAGCGACAAATGATTAACCAAGGAGGCAACTCATTAACTGAATTTCGAACATCGACAACTGGTTAACCAAAAGACACAGGGACAAATGAGTAACCAAAGGGCCAACTCATTAACTGAAATTTCAAAGAGGCAACTCATTAACTGAAATTTCGAACATCGACAACTGGTTAACCAAAAGCCAGAGCGACAAATGATTAACCAAGGAGGCAACTCATTAACTGAATTTCGAACATCGACAACTGGATAACCAAAAGACACAGGGACAAATGAGTAACCAAAGGGCCAACTCATTAACTGAAATTTCAAAGAGGCAACTCATTAACTGTAATTTTGAACATCGACAACTGGTTAACCAAAAGCCAGAGCGACAAATGAGTAACCAAGGAGGCAACTCATTAACTGAATTTCGAACATCGAAAACTGGCTAACCAAATGTCAGAGCGACAAATGATTAACCAAGGAGGCAACTCATTAACTGAATTTCGAACATCGACAACTGGTTAACCAAGAGTCAGAGCGACAAATGATTAACCAAGGAGGCAACTCATTAACTGAATTTCGAACATCGACAACTGGGTAACCAAAAGACACAGGGACAAATGAGTAACCAAAGGGCCAACTCATTAACTGAAATTTCAAAGAGGCAACTCATTAACTGAAATTTTGAACATCGACAACTGGTTAACCAAAAGCCAGAGCGACAAATGATTAACCAAGGAGGCAACTCATTAACTGAATTTCGAACATCGACAACTGGTTAACCAAAAGACACAGGGACAAATGAGTAACCAAAGGGCCAACTCATTAACTGAAATTTCAAAGAGGCAACTCATTAACTGTAATTTTGAACATCGACAACTGGTTAACCAAAAGCCAGAGCGACAAATGATTAACCAAGGAGGCAACTCATTAACTGAATTTCGAACATCGACAACTGGTTAACCAAAAGACACAGGGACAAATGAGTAACCAAAGGGCCAACTCATTAACTGAAATTTCAAAGAGGCAACTCATTAACTGTAATTTTGAACATCGACAACTGGTTAACCAAAAGCCAGAGCGACAAATGATTAACCAAGGAGGCAACTCATTAACTGAATTTCGAACATCGACAACTGGTTAACCAAAAGACACAGGGACAAATGAGTAACCAAAGGGCCAACTCATTAACTGAAATTTCAAAGAGGCAACTCAGTAACTGTAATTTTGAACATCGACAACTGGTTAACCAAAAGCCAGAGCGACAAATGATTAACCAAGGAGGCAACTCATTAACTGAATTTCGAACATCGACAACTGGTTAACCAAAAGACACAGGGACAAATGAGTAACCAAAGGGCCAACTCATTAACTGAAATTTCAAAGAGGCAACTCATTAACTGTAATTTTGAACATCGACAACTGGTTAACCAAAAGCCAGAGCGACAAATGATTAACCAAGGAGGCAACTCATTAACTGAATTTCGAACATCGACAACTGGTTAACCAAAAGACACAGGGACAAATGAGTAACCAAAGGGCCAACTCATTAACTGAAATTTCAAAGAGGCAACTCATTAACTGTAATTTTGAACATCGACAACTGGTTAACCAAAAGCCAGAGCGACAAATGATTAACCAAGGAGGCAACTCATTAACTGAATTTCGAACATCGACAACTGGTTAACCAAAAGACACAGGGACAAATGAGTAACCAAAGGGCCAACTCATTAACTGAAATTTCAAAGAGGCAACTCATTAACTGAAATTTTGAACATCGACAACTGGCTAACCAAAAGCCAGAGCGACAAATGAATAACCAAGGAGGCAACTCATTAACTGAATTTCGAACATCGACAACTGGTTAACCAAAAGACACAGGGACAAATGATTAACCAAGGAGGCAACTCATTAACTGAATTTCGAACATCGACAACTGGTTAACCAAAAGACACAGGGACAAATGATTAACCAAGGAGGCAACTCATTAACTGAATTTCGAACATCGACAACTGGTTAACCAAATGTCAGAGCGACAAATGATTAACCAAGGAGGCAACTCATTAACTGAATTTCGAACATCGACAACTGGTTAACCAAAAGACACAGGGACAAATGAGTAACCAAAGGGCCAACTCATTAACTGAAATTTCAAAGAGGCAACTCATTAACTGAATTTCGAACATCGACAACTGGCTAACCAAATGTCAGAGCGACAAATGAGTAACCAAGCAGGCAACTGATTAACTGAAAACTTGTCATTCACATTTGGGACGGAATTCAGGATGGGAATGTATTCGGCCCCCTTACCGGGGCTTGGGGTGCTGCTTTCCCGCTTGTGGAACCGAGTTGGGGTCGTCAAATGGCCTGGTGCATTGTTTGAAACACTGGTTAATGAGTTGTCAAGGTCGGAAATCATAGAACATAAGAGCAGCTCATTAACTGAAATTTTGAACATCGACAACTGGTTAACCAAAAGCCAGAGCGACAAATGATTAACCAAGGAGGCAACTCATTAACTGAATTTCGAACATCGACAACTGGTTAACCAAGAGTCAGAGCGACAAATGATTAACCAAGGAGGCAACTCATTAACTGAATTTCGAACATCGACAACTGGGTAACCAAAAGACACAGGGACAAATGAGTAACCAAAGGGCCAACTCATTAACTGAAATTTCAAAGAGGCTACTCATTAACTGAAATTTGAACATCGACAACTGGTTAACCAAATGTCAGAGCGACAAATGAGTAACCAAGCAGGCAACTGATTAACTGAAAACTTGTCATTCACATTTGGGACGGAATTCACGATGGGAATGTATTCGGCCCCCTTACCGGGCCTTGGGGTGCTGCTTTCCCGCTTGTGGAACCGAGTTGGGGTCGTCAAATGGCCTGGTGCATTGTTTGAAACACTGGTTAATGAGTTGTCAAGGTAGGAAATCATAGAACATAAGAGCAGCTCATTAACTGAAATTTTGAACATCGACAACTGGTTAACCAAAAGCCAGAGCGACAAATGATTAACCAAGGAGGCAACTCATTAACTGAATTTCGAACATCGACAACTGGTTAACCAAAAGACACAGGGACAAATGAGTAACCAAAGGGCCAACTCATTAACTGAAATTTCAAAGAGGCAACTCATTAACTGAAATTTTGAACATCGACAACTGGTTAACCAAAAGCCAGAGCGACAAATGATTAACCAAGGAGGCAACTCATTAACTGAATTTCGAACATCGACAACTGGATAACCAAAAGACACAGGGACAAATGAGTAACCAAAGGGCCAACTCATTAACTGAAATTTCAAAGAGGCAACTCATTAACTGTAATTTTGAACATCGACAACTGGTTAACCAAAAGCCAGAGCGACAAATGAGTAACCAAGGAGGCAACTCATTAACTGAATTTCGAACATCGAAAACTGGCTAACCAAATGTCAGAGCGACAAATGATTAACCAAGGAGGCAACTCATTAACTGAATTTCGAACATCGACAACTGGTTAACCAAGAGTCAGAGCGACAAATGATTAACCAAGGAGGCAACTCATTAACTGAATTTCGAACATCGACAACTGGGTAACCAAAAGACACAGGGACAAATGAGTAACCAAAGGGCCAACTCATTAACTGAAATTTCAAAGAGGCTACTCATTAACTGAAATTTGAACATCGACAACTGGTTAACCAAATGTCAGAGCGACAAATGAGTAACCAAGCAGGCAACTGATTAACTGAAAACTTGTCATTCACATTTGGGACGGAATTCACGATGGGAATGTATTCGGCCCCCTTACCGGGCCTTGGGGTGCTGCTTTCCCGCTTGTGGAACCGAGTTGGGGTCGTCAAATGGCCTGGTGCATTGTTTGAAACACTGGTTAATGAGTTGTCAAGGTAGGAAATCATAGAACATAAGAGCAGCTCATTAACTGAAATTTTGAACATCGACAACTGGTTAACCAAAAGCCAGAGCGACAAATGATTAACCAAGGAGGCAACTCATTAACTGAATTTCGAACATCGACAACTGGTTAACCAAAAGACACAGGGACAAATGAGTAACCAAAGGGCCAACTCATTAACTGAAATTTCAAAGAGGCAACTCATTAACTGAAATTTCGAACATCGACAACTGGTTAACCAAAAGCCAGAGCGACAAATGATTAACCAAGGAGGCAACTCATTAACTGAATTTCGAACATCGACAACTGGATAACCAAAAGACACAGGGACAAATGAGTAACCAAAGGGCCAACTCATTAACTGAAATTTCAAAGAGGCAACTCATTAACTGAAATTTTGAACATCGACAACTGGTTAACCAAAAGCCAGAGCGACAAATGATTAACCAAGGAGGCAACTCATTAACTGAATTTCGAACATCGAAAACTGGCTAACCAAATGTCAGAGCGACAAATGATTAACCAAGGAGGCAACTCATTAACTGAATTTCGAACATCGACAACTGGTTAACCAAGAGTCAGAGCGACAAATGATTAACCAAGGAGGCAACTCATTAACTGAATTTCGAACATCGACAACTGGGTAACCAAAAGACACAGGGACAAATGAGTAACCAAAGGGCCAACTCATTAACTGAAATTTCAAAGAGGCTACTCATTAACTGAAATTTGAACATCGACAACTGGTTAACCAAATGTCAGAGCGACAAATGAGTAACCAAGCAGGCAACTGATTAACTGAAAACTTGTCATTCACATTTGGGACGGAATTCACGATGGGAATGTATTCGGCCCCCTTACCGGGCCTTGGGGTGCTGCTTTCCCGCTTGTGGAACCGAGTTGGGGTCGTCAAATGGCCTGGTGCATTGTTTGAAACACTGGTTAATGAGTTGTCAAGGTAGGAAATCATAGAACATAAGAGCAGCTCATTAACTGAAATTTTGAACATCGACAACTGGTTAACCAAAAGCCAGAGCGACAAATGATTAACCAAGGAGGCAACTCATTAACTGAATTTCGAACATCGACAACTGGTTAACCAAAAGACACAGGGACAAATGAGTAACCAAAGGGCCAACTCATTAACTGAAATTTCAAAGAGGCAACTCATTAACTGAAATTTCGAACATCGACAACTGGTTAACCAAAAGCCAGAGCGACAAATGATTAACCAAGGAGGCAACTCATTAACTGAATTTCGAACATCGACAACTGGATAACCAAAAGACACAGGGACAAATGAGTAACCAAAGGGCCAACTCATTAACTGAAATTTCAAAGAGGCAACTCATTAACTGTAATTTTGAACATCGACAACTGGTTAACCAAAAGCCAGAGCGACAAATGATTAACCAAGGAGGCAACTCATTAACTGAATTTCGAACATCGAAAACTGGCTAACCAAATGTCAGAGCGACAAATGATTAACCAAGGAGGCAACTCATTAACTGAATTTCGAACATCGACAACTGGTTAACCAAGAGTCAGAGCGACAAATGATTAACCAAGGAGGCAACTCATTAACTGAATTTCGAACATCGACAACTGGGTAACCAAAAGACACAGGGACAAATGAGTAACCAAAGGGCCAACTCATTAACTGAAATTTCAAAGAGGCTACTCATTAACTGAAATTTGAACATCGACAACTGGTTAACCAAATGTCAGAGCGACAAATGAGTAACCAAGCAGGCAACTGATTAACTGAAAACTTGTCATTCACATTTGGGACGGAATTCACGATGGGAATGTATTCGGCCCCCTTACCGGGCCTTGGGGTGCTGCTTTCCCGCTTGTGGAACCGAGTTGGGGTCGTCAAATGGCCTGGTGCATTGTTTGAAACACTGGTTAATGAGTTGTCAAGGTAGGAAATCATAGAACATAAGAGCAGCTCATTAACTGAAATTTTGAACATCGACAACTGGTTAACCAAAAGCCAGAGCGACAAATGATTAACCAAGGAGGCAACTCATTAACTGAATTTCGAACATCGACAACTGGTTAACCAAAAGACACAGGGACAAATGAGTAACCAAAGGGCCAACTCATTAACTGAAATTTCAAAGAGGCAACTCATTAACTGAAATTTCGAACATCGACAACTGGTTAACCAAAAGCCAGAGCGACAAATGATTAACCAAGGAGGCAACTCATTAACTGAATTTCGAACATCGACAACTGGATAACCAAAAGACACAGGGACAAATGAGTAACCAAAGGGCCAACTCATTAACTGAAATTTCAAAGAGGCAACTCATTAACTGAAATTTTGAACATCGACAACTGGTTAACCAAAAGCCAGAGCGACAAATGATTAACCAAGGAGGCAACTCATTAACTGAATTTCGAACATCGAAAACTGGCTAACCAAATGTCAGAGCGACAAATGATTAACCAAGGAGGCAACTCATTAACTGAATTTCGAACATCGACAACTGGTTAACCAAGAGTCAGAGCGACAAATGATTAACCAAGGAGGCAACTCATTAACTGAATTTCGAACATCGACAACTGGGTAACCAAAAGACACAGGGACAAATGAGTAACCAAAGGGCCAACTCATTAACTGAAATTTCAAAGAGGCTACTCATTAACTGAAATTTGAACATCGACAACTGGTTAACCAAATGTCAGAGCGACAAATGAGTAACCAAGCAGGCAACTGATTAACTGAAAACTTGTCATTCACATTTGGGACGGAATTCACGATGGGAATGTATTCGGCCCCCTTACCGGGCCTTGGGGTGCTGCTTTCCCGCTTGTGGAACCGAGTTGGGGTCGTCAAATGGCCTGGTGCATTGTTTGAAACACTGGTTAATGAGTTGTCAAGGTAGGAAATCATAGAACATAAGAGCAGCTCATTAACTGAAATTTTGAACATCGACAACTGGTTAACCAAGAGTCAGAGCGACAAATGATTAACCAAGGAGGCAACTCATTAACTGAATTTCGAACATCGACAACTGGTTAACCAAAAGACACAGGGACAAATGAGTAACCAAAGGGCCAACTCATTAACTGAAATTTCAAAGAGGCAACTCATTAACTGTAATTTTGAACATCGACAACTGGTTAACCAAAAGCCAGAGCGACAAATGAGTAACCAAGGAGGCAACTCATTAACTGAATTTCGAACATCGACAACTGGTTAACCAAAAGACACAGGGACAAATGAGTAACCAAAGGGCCAACTCATTAACTGAAATTTCAAAGAGGCAACTCATTAACTGAATTTCGAACATCGACAACTGGTTAACCAAATGTCAGAGCGACAAATGATTAACCAAGCAGGCAACTGATTAACTGAAATTTTAAAATTGACAACTGGATAACCAAAAGTGGGAACTCATGCTTCGGACGGGCTTACATACGGCAGGCTGACGCCCGGCAGAGGCCCGGGCTTCGCCTCCCTTGCGTAAGCGACCGTCTCCGAATCGATTAAAGGCGTAAAATCGGAGTTCAGAGCGGGAAAATTTTTTCCCGAAAACGGCCGGAAAAAAAAAAATGTCTCCTTTTCCGCCGAGCAGGGTGGCATTCGAACGGGCACGGGAAGCCGCGTCTAACGGTGTAAAAACGGCTTGGCTCCGACGCGGGAGTGCGGAGATATGGCCGTTCAAAGTTGTACTGGAAGTCCGGAAGGAGAAAAATTTGACTGCCTGTAGCCGAAAAAAGTTCCAGCGGTCGGTCACAAAAGTCAAATCCGTCCCGCTGATTTGACACTTGTCATTTCTGGCAGGGGGGATTGGCGGGGTACCTGGAGAATGGTAGGAGGTGGTTTTTCGAGACTTTATCTGTTTTCCAGATTACTGTCTAGGGCCTCCAGGTCTGCAGAGACCGACCCGGGCTGCCGTCCAACCGACTTTTAACCCTTTTTGGGTGGAAATTTATTTCCATTTTTAACCAATTTTCGGGTTTTTGGTCGGGCTTAAAAACGGCAGCCTGACGCCCGGCAGAGGCCGGGGCTTCGGCTCCCTTGCGTAAGGGACCGTATACGAAACGATTAAAGCCGAAAAATCCGAGTTCAGAGCGGGAATTTTTTTTCCCGAAATCGGCCGAAAAATAAAAAAATTCTCCTTTTCCGCCGAGCAGGGCGGCATTCGAACGGGCACGGGAAGCCGCGTCTAACGGTGTAAAAACGGCTTGGCTCCGACGCGGGAGTGCGGAGATATGGCCGTTCAAAATTGTACTGGAAGTCCGGAAGGAGAAAAATTTGACTGCCTGTAGCCGAAAAAAGTTCCAGCGGTCGGTCACAAAAGTCAAATCCGTCCCGCTGATTTGACACTTGTCATTTCTGGCAGGGGGGATTGGCGGGGTACCTGGAGAATGGTAGGAGGTGGTTTCTCGAGACTTTGTCTGTTTTCCAGATTACTGTCTAGGGCCTCCAGGTCTGCAGAGACCGACCAGGGCTGCCGTCCAACCGACTTTTAACCCTTTTTGGGTGGAAATTTATTTCCATTTTTAACCAATTTTCGGGTTTTTGGTCGGGCTTAAAAAACGGCAGCCTGACGCCTGGCAGAGGCCGGGGCTTCGGCTCCCCTTGCGTAAGGGACCGTATTCGACCCGATTAAGCCCCGAAAATGGATCCAAATGTCGGCCGACCAAGTAAGCTTGCTGGGGAGAGAGACTAAGTGCCGGGCTGGGCACCTCATTAACCAGTGAAAAGTTTTGGCTGCTGGAGAGACTAAGTCCCAGCCTGGGCACATCATTAACCATAAATGAAAAAGGCGAGGCCGAGTCTGGTGCATGGCTAACTGATTAACCAAATTGGCAAGGCCCGGGCTGAAAGTGAATGAGCGACCCGTGGCCAGGGGGCTGGAATGCGGGAGAGAATCCAACCCCCAAAATATGGAAGTCCGATGAGAAAATATTCGGCCGCCTTTTGCGGGCCTCGGGTGTTGCTTCCCGGCCTGGGAAAGTGAGTTGCTC
>NC_140990.1:103054616-103079616 GCF_052327205.1 Somniosus microcephalus | reverse complement strand
GTCCGACACCGGGAAGTCGGGTGCCCGTCGCTCCGAATCGAGCCCGGTGTTTTCGTGCGTGTAACAGGGCGGGCGTTTGGACCCGGTTGTCCGGGAGCGGGTCCCCAACGGCGGGAGATTGCCTGGGTTTGGCCGGCCGGCAGTCGAACGCCTTTGGCTCCGGACTCCCGTGTCCGATTTCGGTCAGGGAGGGCTGGTTGGAAAGCCCCGACGCTGGCGCACACTATATTATCGGCCTGGGCCCCGGCAAGTTCGGGAAAGTGTCGCAGTCCCGTTCCGGCGGCCGCCCCGTCGGTCAGCGGCAGCTTATCGCGGATAACTTCGGGACGGAAAGTCCGATCCGGTCGGGGTGAACTGCGACTGAACGGGGTGGCGGGGCCGCACAGACCAGTAGCGGGCTTGTGTAGCTGCCTCTTGGCCCGGCCGAGGTACAGCCGTTGGCTGGAGACCGCTTTCCGACTGCTGAGCCGGTGCCGCGGGGACCCACCTTGACGCGCCGGCTGTCCGAGCAAGCCAGGGGCAAGGGGCATCCAGTGGTACCAGAAGGGAGTCGGTCCGACACCGGGAAGTCGGGTGCCCGTCGCTCCGAATCGAGCCCGGGGTTTTCGTGCGTGTAACAGGGCGGGCGTTTGGACCCGGTTGTCCGGGAGCGGGTCCGCAACGGCGGGAGATTGCCTGGGTTTGGCCGGCCGGCAGTCGAACGCCTTTCGCTCCGGACTCCCGTGTCCGATTTCGGTCAGGGAGGGCTCGTTGGAAAGCCCCGGCGCTGGCGCACACTATATTATCGGCCTGGACCCCGGCAAGTTCGGGAAAGTGTCGCAGTCCCGTAGCGGCTGCCGCCCCGTCGGTCAGCGGCAGCTTATCGGGGATAACTTCGGGACGGAAAGTCCGATCCGGTTGGGGTGAACTGCGACTGAACGGGGTGGGGGGGCCGCACAGACCAGTAGCGGGCTTGTGCAGCTGCCGCTTGGCCCGGCCGAGGTACGGCCGTTGGCTGGAGACCGCTTTCCGACTGCTGAGCCGGAGCCGCGGGGGCCCACCTTGACGCGCCGGCTGTACTAGCAAGCCAGGGGCAAGGGGCATCCAGTGGTACCGGAACGGAGTCGGTCCGACACCGGGAAGCCGGGTGCCCGTCGCTCCGAATCGAGCCCGGTGTTTTCGTGCGTGTAACAGGGCGGGCGTTTGGACCCGGTTGTCCGGGAGCGGGTCAGCAACGGCGGGAGGTTGCCTGTGTTTAGCCGGCCGGCAGTCGAACGCCTTTGGCTCCGGACTCCCGTGTCCGATTTCGGTCAGGGAGGGCTCGTTGGAAAGCCCCGGCGCTGGCGCACACTATATTATCGGCCTGGACCCCGGCAAGTTCGGGAAAGTGTCGCAGTCCCGTAGCGGCTGCCGCCCCGTCGGTCAGCGGCAGCTTATCGGGGATAACTTCGGGACGGAAAGTCCGATCCGGTTGGGGTGAACTGCTACTGAACGGGGTGGGGGGGCCGCACAGACCAGTAGCGGGCTTGTGCAGCTGCCGCTTGGCCCGGCCGAGGTACAGCCGTTGGCTGGAGACCGCTTTCCGACTGCTGAGCCGGAGCCGCGGGGGCCCACCTTGACGCGCCGGCTGTCCTAGCAAGCCAGGGGCAAGGGGCATCCAGTGGTACCGGAACGGAGTCGGTCCGACACCGGGAAGCCGGGTGCCCGTCGCTCCGAATCGAGCCCGGTGTTTTCGTGCGTGTAACAGGGCGGGCGTTTGGACCCGGTTGTCCGGGAGCGGGTCCGCAACGGCGGGAGGTTGCCTGAGTTTGGCCGGCCGGCAGTCGAACGCCTTTGGCTCCGGACTCCCGTGTCCGATTTCGGTCAGGGAGGGCTCATTGGAAAGCCCCGGCGCTGGCGCACACTATATTATCGGCCTGGACCCCGGCAAGTTCGGGAAAGTGTCGCAGTCCCGTACCGGCTGCCGCCCCGTCGGTCAGCGGCAGCTTATCGGGGATAACTTCGGGAAGGAAAGTCCGATCCGGTCGGGGTCAACTGCCACTGAACGGGGTGGCGGGGCCGCACAGACCAGTAGCGGGCTTGTGTAGCTGCCCCTTTCCCCGGCCGAGGTACAGCCGTTGGCTGGAGACCGCTTTCCGACTGCTGAGCCGGAGCCGCGGGGGCCCACCTTGACGCGCCGGCTGTCCTAGCAAGCCAGGGGCAAGGGGCATCCAAGGGTACCGGA
Source organism: Somniosus microcephalus (assembly GCF_052327205.1). NCBI lineage: Eukaryota > Metazoa > Chordata > Chondrichthyes > Squaliformes > Somniosidae > Somniosus > Somniosus microcephalus. Next base: position 103,077,413 of record NC_140990.1, on the reverse strand, counting down.
ACGGAGTCGGTCCGACACCGGGAAGCCGGGTGCCCGTCGCTCCGAATCGAGCCCGGTGTTTTCGTGCGTGTAACGAGGCGGGCGTTTGGACCCGGTTGTCCTGGAGCGGGTCCGCAACGGCGGGGGATTGCCTGTGTTTGGCCGGCCGGCAGTCGAACGCCTATCGCTCTGGACTCCCGTGTCCGATTTCGGTCAGGGAGGGCTCGTTGGAAAGCCCCGGCGCTGGCGCACACTATATTATCGGCCTGGACCCCGGCAAGTTCGGCAAAGTGTCGCCATCCCGCAGCGGCTGACGGGCCGCCGGTGAGCGGCAGCTTATCGGGCATAACTTCGGGAGGGAAAGTCCGATCCGGTCCGGATCAACGGCAGCCGAACGGGGTGGCGGGCCCGCACAGACCAGTGCCTGGCTTGTGTAGCTGCCCCTTTCCCCGGCCGAGGTACAGCCGTTGGCTGGAGACCACTTTCCGACCACTGAGACGGCGGGGCGGGGGGCGGCCTGCACGCGCCGGCTGCCAGAGCAAGCCAGGGGCAAGGGGCATCCAACGGTATCTGAACGGAGTCGGTCCGACACCGGGAAGCCGGGTGCCCGTCGCTCCGAATCGAGCCTGGGGTGTACGTGTGTTTAACAAGGCGGGCGTTTGGACCCGGTTGCCCGGCACCAGTCGAACGCCTGTCGCTCCCGACTCCCGTGTCCGATTTCGTTCGGGGATGGCTCGTTGGAAAGCCCCGGCTCCGGCGCACACTATATTGCCGAAGTGGCCCCGGGCGAGTTCGGGAAAGTGTCGCCGTCCCGCAGCGGCTGACGGGCCGTCGGTCAGCGGCAGCTTATCGGGGATAACTTCGGGAAGGAAAGTCCGATCCGGTCGGGGACAACGGCAGCTGAACGGGGTGGCGGGGCCGCACAGAGCAGTGCCTCGCTTGTGTAGCTGCCTCTTTCCGCGGCCGAGGTACAGCCGTTGGCTGGAGACCGCTTTCCGACCACTGAGACGGCGGGGCAGGGGGCGGCCTGCACGCGCCGGCTGCCAGAGCAAGCCAGGGGCAAGGGGCATCCAGCGGTATCTGAACGGAGTCGGTCCGACACCGAGAAGCCGGGTGCCCGTCGCTCCGAAGCGAGACCGGGGTTTTTCGTGTGTAACGTGGCGGGCCTTTGGACCCGGTTGGCCGGGCGGCAGTGGAACACACACAGACACTCGCATACACTGAGAGAGACAGAGAGAAGATAGAGATACACAGAGTGAGAAAGACAAAGTCAACTCAGTAACTGAAATGTGAAAACTGACAACTGGGAAACCAAAAGTCAGAGTGGCAAATGATGAACCAAGGTGGCAAATGATTAACTGAAAACTTGTCATTCACATTTGGGACGGAATTCAGGATGGGAATGTATTCGGCCGCCTTACCGGGGCTTGGGGGTGCTGCTTTCCCGCTTGTGGAACCGAGTTGGGGTCGTCAAATGGCCTGGTGCATTGTTTGAAACACTGGTTAATGAGTTGTCAAGGTCGGAAATCATAGAACATAAGAGCAGCTCATTAACTGAAATTTTGAACATCGACAACTGGTTAACCAAGAGTCAGAGCGACAAATGATTAACCAAGGAGGCAACTCATTAACTGAATTTCGAACATCGACAACTGGTTAACCAAGAGTCAGAGCGACAAATGATTAACCAAGGAGGCAACTCATTAACTGAATTTTGAACATCGACAACTGGTTAACCAAAAGCCAGAGCGACAAATGATTAACCAAGGAGGCAACTCATTAACTGAATTTTGAACATCGACAACTGGTTAACCAAAAGCCAGAGCGACAAATGATTAACCAAGGAGGCAACTCATTAACTGAATTTTGAACATCGACAACTGGTTAACCAAAAGCCAGAGCGACAAATGATTAACCAAGGAGGCAACTCAGTAACTGAATTTCGAACATCGACAACTGGTTAACCAAAAGACACAGGGACAAATGAGTAACCAAAGGGCCAACTCATTAACTGAAATTTCAAAGAGGCAACTCATTAACTGAAATTTTGAACATCGACAACTGGATAACCAAAAGCCAGAGCGACAAATGATTAACCAAGGAGGCAACTCATTAACTGAATTTCGAACATCGACAACTGGGTAACCAAATGTCAGAGCGACAAATGATTAACCAAGGAGGCAACTCATTAACTGAATTTCGAACATCGACAACTGGTTAACCAAAAGACACAGGGACAAATGAGTAACCAAAGGGCCAACTCATTAACTGAAATTTCAAAGAGGCAACTCATTAACTGAAATTTTGAACATCGACAACTGGTTAACCAAAAGCCAGAGCGACAAATGATTAACCAAGGAGGCAACTCATTAACTGAATTTCGAACATCGACAACTGGATAACCAAATGTCAGAGCGACAAATGATTAACCAAGGAGGCAACTCATTAACTGAATTTTGAACATCGACAACTGGTTAACCAAAAGCCAGAGCGACAAATGATTAACCAAGGAGGCAACTCATTAACTGAATTTCGAACATCGACAACTGGGTAACCAAAAGACACAGGGACAAATGAGTAACCAAAGGGCCAACTCATTAACTGAAATTTCAAAGAGGCAACTCATTAACTGAAATTTTGAACATCGACAACTGGATAACCAAAAGCCAGAGCGACAAATGATTAACCAAGGAGGCAACTCATTAACTGAATTTCGAACATCGACAACTGGTTAACCAAATGTCAGAGCGACAAATGATTAACCAAGGAGGCAACTCATTAACTGAATTTCGAACATCGACAACTGGTTAACCAAAAGACACAGGGACAAATGAGTAACCAAAGGGCCAACTCATTAACTGAAATTTCAAAGAGGCAACTCATTAACTGAAATTTTGAACATCGACAACTGGATAACCAAAAGCCAGAGCGACAAATGATTAACCAAGGAGGCAACTCATTAACTGAATTTCGAACATCGACAACTGGATAACCAAATGTCAGAGCGACAAATGATTAACCAAGGAGGCAACTCAGTAACTGAATTTCGAACATCGACAACTGGTTAACCAAGAGTCAGGGCGACAAATGATTAACCAAGGAGGCAACTCATTAACTGAATTTCGAACATCGACAACTGGGTAACCAAAAGACACAGGGACAAATGAGTAACCAAAGGGCCAACTCATTAACTGAAATTTCAAAGAGGCAACTCAATAACTGAAATTTTGAACATCGACAACTGGTAAACCAAATGTCAGAGCGACAAATGAGTAACCAAGCAGGCAACTGATTAACTGAAAACTTGTCATTCACATTTGGGACGGAATTCACGATGGGAATGTATTCGGCCCCCTTACCGGGCCTTGGGGTGCTGCTTTCCCGCTTGTGGAACCGAGTTGGGGTCGTCAAATGGCCTGGTGCATTGTTTGAAACACTGGTTAATGAGTTGTCAAGGTCGGAAATCATAGAACATAAGAGCAGCTCATTAACTGAAATTTTGAACACCGACAACTGGTTAACCAAAAGCCAGAGCGACAAATGATTAACCAAGGAGGCAACTCATTAACTGAATTTCGAACATCGACAACTGGTTAACCAAAAGACACAGGGACAAATGAGTAACCAAAGGGCCAACTCATTAACTGAAATTTCAAAGAGGCAACTCATTAACTGAAATTTTGAACATCGACAACTGGTTAACCAAAAGCCAGAGCGACAAATGATTAACCAAGGAGGCAACTCATTAACTGAATTTCGAACATCGACAACTGGCTAACCAAATGTCAGAGCGACAAATGATTAACCAAGGAGGCAACTCATTAACTGAATTTCGAACATCGACAACTGGTTAACCAAGAGTCAGAGCGACAAATGATTAACCAAGGAGGCAACTCAGTAACTGAATTTCGAACATCGACAACTGGTTAACCAAGAGTCAGAGCGACAAATGATTAACCAAGGAGGCAACTCATTAACTGAATTTCGAACATCGACAACTGGGTAACCAAAAGACACAGGGACAAATGAGTAACCAAAGGGCCAACTCATTAACTGAAATTTCAAAGAGGCTACTCATTAACTGAAATTTGAACATCGACAACTGGTTAACCAAATGTCAGAGCGACAAATGAGTAACCAAGCAGGCAACTGATTAACTGAAAACTTGTCATTCACATTAGGGACGGAATTCACGATGGGAATGTATTCGGCCCCCTTACCGGGCCTTGGGGTGCTGCTTTCCCGCTTGTGGAACCGAGTTGGGGTCGTCAAATGGCCTGGTGCATTGTTTGAAACACTGGTTAATGAGTTGTCAAGGTCGGAAATCATAGAACATAAGAGCAGCTCATTAACTGAAATTTTGAACATCGACAACTGGTTAACCAAAAGCCAGAGCGACAAATGATTAACCAAGGAGGCAACTCATTAACTGAATTTCGAACATCGACAACTGGTTAACCAAAAGACACAGGGACAAATGAGTAACCAAAGGGCCAACTCATTAACTGAAATTTCAAAGAGGCAACTCATTAACTGAAATTTTGAACATCGACAACTGGTTAACCAAAAGCCAGAGCGACAAATGATTAACCAAGGAGGCAACTCATTAACTGAATTTCGAACATCGACAACTGGATAACCAAATGTCAGAGCGACAAATGATTAACCAAGGAGGCAACTCAGTAACTGAATTTCGAACATCGACAACTGGTTAACCAAGAGTCAGGGCGACAAATGATTAACCAAGGAGGCAACTCATTAACTGAATTTCGAACATCGACAACTGGGTAACCAAAAGACACAGGGACAAATGAGTAACCAAAGGGCCAACTCATTAACTGAAATTTCAAAGAGGCTACTCATTAACTGAAATTTGAACATCGACAACTGGTTAACCAAATGTCAGAGCGACAAATGAGTAACCAAGCAGGCAACTGATTAACTGAAAACTTGTCATTCACATTTGGGACGGAATTCACGATGGGAATGTATTCGGCCCCCTTACCGGGCCTTGGGGTGCTGCTTTCCCGCTTGTGGAACCGAGTTGGGGTCGTCAAATGGCCTGGTGCATTGTTTGAAACACTGGTTAATGAGTTGTCAAGGTCGGAAATCATAGAACATAAGAGCAGCTCATTAACTGAAATTTTGAACATCGACAACTGGTTAACCAAAAGCCAGAGCGACAAATGATTAACCAAGGAGGCAACTCATTAACTGAATTTTGAACATCGACAACTGGTTAACCAAAAGCCAGAGCGACAAATGATTAACCAAGGAGGCAACTCATTAACTGAATTTTGAACATCGACAACTGGTTAACCAAAAGCCAGAGCGACAAATGATTAACCAAGGAGGCAACTCAGTAACTGAATTTCGAACATCGACAACTGGTTAACCAAAAGACACAGGGACAAATGAGTAACCAAAGGGCCAACTCATTAACTGAAATTTCAAAGAGGCAACTCATTAACTGAAATTTTGAACATCGACAACTGGATAACCAAAAGCCAGAGCGACAAATGATTAACCAAGGAGGCAACTCATTAACTGAATTTCGAACATCGACAACTGGGTAACCAAATGTCAGAGCGACAAATGATTAACCAAGGAGGCAACTCATTAACTGAATTTCGAACATCGACAACTGGTTAACCAAAAGACACAGGGACAAATGAGTAACCAAAGGGCCAACTCATTAACTGAAATTTCAAAGAGGCAACTCATTAACTGAAATTTTGAACATCGACAACTGGTTAACCAAAAGCCAGAGCGACAAATGATTAACCAAGGAGGCAACTCATTAACTGAATTTCGAACATCGACAACTGGATAACCAAATGTCAGAGCGACAAATGATTAACCAAGGAGGCAACTCATTAACTGAATTTTGAACATCGACAACTGGTTAACCAAAAGCCAGAGCGACAAATGATTAACCAAGGAGGCAACTCATTAACTGAATTTCGAACATCGACAACTGGGTAACCAAAAGACACAGGGACAAATGAGTAACCAAAGGGCCAACTCATTAACTGAAATTTCAAAGAGGCAACTCATTAACTGAAATTTTGAACATCGACAACTGGATAACCAAAAGCCAGAGCGACAAATGATTAACCAAGGAGGCAACTCATTAACTGAATTTCGAACATCGACAACTGGTTAACCAAATGTCAGAGCGACAAATGATTAACCAAGGAGGCAACTCATTAACTGAATTTCGAACATCGACAACTGGTTAACCAAAAGACACAGGGACAAATGAGTAACCAAAGGGCCAACTCATTAACTGAAATTTCAAAGAGGCAACTCATTAACTGAAATTTTGAACATCGACAACTGGATAACCAAAAGCCAGAGCGACAAATGATTAACCAAGGAGGCAACTCATTAACTGAATTTCGAACATCGACAACTGGATAACCAAATGTCAGAGCGACAAATGATTAACCAAGGAGGCAACTCAGTAACTGAATTTCGAACATCGACAACTGGTTAACCAAGAGTCAGGGCGACAAATGATTAACCAAGGAGGCAACTCATTAACTGAATTTCGAACATCGACAACTGGGTAACCAAAAGACACAGGGACAAATGAGTAACCAAAGGGCCAACTCATTAACTGAAATTTCAAAGAGGCAACTCAATAACTGAAATTTTGAACATCGACAACTGGTAAACCAAATGTCAGAGCGACAAATGAGTAACCAAGCAGGCAACTGATTAACTGAAAACTTGTCATTCACATTTGGGACGGAATTCACGATGGGAATGTATTCGGCCCCCTTACCGGGCCTTGGGGTGCTGCTTTCCCGCTTGTGGAACCGAGTTGGGGTCGTCAAATGGCCTGGTGCATTGTTTGAAACACTGGTTAATGAGTTGTCAAGGTCGGAAATCATAGAACATAAGAGCAGCTCATTAACTGAAATTTTGAACACCGACAACTGGTTAACCAAAAGCCAGAGCGACAAATGATTAACCAAGGAGGCAACTCATTAACTGAATTTCGAACATCGACAACTGGTTAACCAAAAGACACAGGGACAAATGAGTAACCAAAGGGCCAACTCATTAACTGAAATTTCAAAGAGGCAACTCATTAACTGAAATTTTGAACATCGACAACTGGTTAACCAAAAGCCAGAGCGACAAATGATTAACCAAGGAGGCAACTCATTAACTGAATTTCGAACATCGACAACTGGCTAACCAAATGTCAGAGCGACAAATGATTAACCAAGGAGGCAACTCATTAACTGAATTTCGAACATCGACAACTGGTTAACCAAGAGTCAGAGCGACAAATGATTAACCAAGGAGGCAACTCAGTAACTGAATTTCGAACATCGACAACTGGTTAACCAAGAGTCAGAGCGACAAATGATTAACCAAGGAGGCAACTCATTAACTGAATTTCGAACATCGACAACTGGGTAACCAAAAGACACAGGGACAAATGAGTAACCAAAGGGCCAACTCATTAACTGAAATTTCAAAGAGGCTACTCATTAACTGAAATTTGAACATCGACAACTGGTTAACCAAATGTCAGAGCGACAAATGAGTAACCAAGCAGGCAACTGATTAACTGAAAACTTGTCATTCACATTAGGGACGGAATTCACGATGGGAATGTATTCGGCCCCCTTACCGGGCCTTGGGGTGCTGCTTTCCCGCTTGTGGAACCGAGTTGGGGTCGTCAAATGGCCTGGTGCATTGTTTGAAACACTGGTTAATGAGTTGTCAAGGTCGGAAATCATAGAACATAAGAGCAGCTCATTAACTGAAATTTTGAACATCGACAACTGGTTAACCAAAAGCCAGAGCGACAAATGATTAACCAAGGAGGCAACTCATTAACTGAATTTCGAACATCGACAACTGGTTAACCAAAAGACACAGGGACAAATGAGTAACCAAAGGGCCAACTCATTAACTGAAATTTCAAAGAGGCAACTCATTAACTGAAATTTTGAACATCGACAACTGGTTAACCAAAAGCCAGAGCGACAAATGATTAACCAAGGAGGCAACTCATTAACTGAATTTCGAACATCGACAACTGGATAACCAAATGTCAGAGCGACAAATGATTAACCAAGGAGGCAACTCAGTAACTGAATTTCGAACATCGACAACTGGTTAACCAAGAGTCAGGGCGACAAATGATTAACCAAGGAGGCAACTCATTAACTGAATTTCGAACATCGACAACTGGGTAACCAAAAGACACAGGGACAAATGAGTAACCAAAGGGCCAACTCATTAACTGAAATTTCAAAGAGGCTACTCATTAACTGAAATTTGAACATCGACAACTGGTTAACCAAATGTCAGAGCGACAAATGAGTAACCAAGCAGGCAACTGATTAACTGAAAACTTGTCATTCACATTTGGGACGGAATTCACGATGGGAATGTATTCGGCCCCCTTACCGGGCCTTGGGGTGCTGCTTTCCCGCTTGTGGAACCGAGTTGGGGTCGTCAAATGGCCTGGTGCATTGTTTGAAACACTGGTTAATGAGTTGTCAAGGTCGGAAATCATAGAACATAAGAGCAGCTCATTAACTGAAATTTTGAACATCGACAACTGGTTAACCAAAAGCCAGAGCGACAAATGATTAACCAAGGAGGCAACTCATTAACTGAATTTTGAACATCGACAACTGGTTAACCAAAAGCCAGAGCGACAAATGATTAACCAAGGAGGCAACTCATTAACTGAATTTTGAACATCGACAACTGGTTAACCAAAAGCCAGAGCGACAAATGATTAACCAAGGAGGCAACTCAGTAACTGAATTTCGAACATCGACAACTGGGTAACCAAAAGACACAGGGACAAATGAGTAACCAAAGGGCCAACTCATTAACTGAAATTTCAAAGAGGCAACTCATTAACTGAAATTTTGAACATCGACAACTGGATAACCAAAAGCCAGAGCGACAAATGATTAACCAAGGAGGCAACTCATTAACTGAATTTCGAACATCGACAACTGGGTAACCAAATGTCAGAGCGACAAATGATTAACCAAGGAGGCAACTCATTAACTGAATTTCGAACATCGACAACTGGTTAACCAAAAGACACAGGGACAAATGAGTAACCAAAGGGCCAACTCATTAACTGAAATTTCAAAGAGGCAACTCATTAACTGAAATTTTGAACATCGACAACTGGTTAACCAAAAGCCAGAGCGACAAATGATTAACCAAGGAGGCAACTCATTAACTGAATTTCGAACATCGACAACTGGATAACCAAATGTCAGAGCGACAAATGATTAACCAAGGAGGCAACTCATTAACTGAATTTTGAACATCGACAACTGGTTAACCAAAAGCCAGAGCGACAAATGATTAACCAAGGAGGCAACTCATTAACTGAATTTCGAACATCGACAACTGGGTAACCAAAAGACACAGGGACAAATGAGTAACCAAAGGGCCAACTCATTAACTGAAATTTCAAAGAGGCAACTCATTAACTGAAATTTTGAACATCGACAACTGGATAACCAAAAGCCAGAGCGACAAATGATTAACCAAGGAGGCAACTCATTAACTGAATTTCGAACATCGACAACTGGTTAACCAAATGTCAGAGCGACAAATGATTAACCAAGGAGGCAACTCATTAACTGAATTTCGAACATCGACAACTGGTTAACCAAAAGACACAGGGACAAATGAGTAACCAAAGGGCCAACTCATTAACTGAAATTTCAAAGAGGCAACTCATTAACTGAAATTTTGAACATCGACAACTGGATAACCAAAAGCCAGAGCGACAAATGATTAACCAAGGAGGCAACTCATTAACTGAATTTCGAACATCGACAACTGGATAACCAAATGTCAGAGCGACAAATGATTAACCAAGGAGGCAACTCAGTAACTGAATTTCGAACATCGACAACTGGTTAACCAAGAGTCAGGGCGACAAATGATTAACCAAGGAGGCAACTCATTAACTGAATTTCGAACATCGACAACTGGGTAACCAAAAGACACAGGGACAAATGAGTAACCAAAGGGCCAACTCATTAACTGAAATTTCAAAGAGGCAACTCAATAACTGAAATTTTGAACATCGACAACTGGTAAACCAAATGTCAGAGCGACAAATGAGTAACCAAGCAGGCAACTGATTAACTGAAAACTTGTCATTCACATTTGGGACGGAATTCACGATGGGAATGTATTCGGCCCCCTTACCGGGCCTTGGGGTGCTGCTTTCCCGCTTGTGGAACCGAGTTGGGGTCGTCAAATGGCCTGGTGCATTGTTTGAAACACTGGTTAATGAGTTGTCAAGGTCGGAAATCATAGAACATAAGAGCAGCTCATTAACTGAAATTTTGAACACCGACAACTGGTTAACCAAAAGCCAGAGCGACAAATGATTAACCAAGGAGGCAACTCATTAACTGAATTTCGAACATCGACAACTGGTTAACCAAAAGACACAGGGACAAATGAGTAACCAAAGGGCCAACTCATTAACTGAAATTTCAAAGAGGCAACTCATTAACTGAAATTTTGAACATCGACAACTGGTTAACCAAAAGCCAGAGCGACAAATGATTAACCAAGGAGGCAACTCATTAACTGAATTTCGAACATCGACAACTGGCTAACCAAATGTCAGAGCGACAAATGATTAACCAAGGAGGCAACTCATTAACTGAATTTCGAACATCGACAACTGGTTAACCAAGAGTCAGAGCGACAAATGATTAACCAAGGAGGCAACTCAGTAACTGAATTTCGAACATCGACAACTGGTTAACCAAGAGTCAGAGCGACAAATGATTAACCAAGGAGGCAACTCATTAACTGAATTTCGAACATCGACAACTGGGTAACCAAAAGACACAGGGACAAATGAGTAACCAAAGGGCCAACTCATTAACTGAAATTTCAAAGAGGCTACTCATTAACTGAAATTTGAACATCGACAACTGGTTAACCAAATGTCAGAGCGACAAATGAGTAACCAAGCAGGCAACTGATTAACTGAAAACTTGTCATTCACATTAGGGACGGAATTCACGATGGGAATGTATTCGGCCCCCTTACCGGGCCTTGGGGTGCTGCTTTCCCGCTTGTGGAACCGAGTTGGGGTCGTCAAATGGCCTGGTGCATTGTTTGAAACACTGGTTAATGAGTTGTCAAGGTCGGAAATCATAGAACATAAGAGCAGCTCATTAACTGAAATTTTGAACATCGACAACTGGTTAACCAAAAGCCAGAGCGACAAATGATTAACCAAGGAGGCAACTCATTAACTGAATTTCGAACATCGACAACTGGTTAACCAAAAGACACAGGGACAAATGAGTAACCAAAGGGCCAACTCATTAACTGAAATTTCAAAGAGGCAACTCATTAACTGAAATTTTGAACATCGACAACTGGTTAACCAAAAGCCAGAGCGACAAATGATTAACCAAGGAGGCAACTCATTAACTGAATTTCGAACATCGACAACTGGATAACCAAATGTCAGAGCGACAAATGATTAACCAAGGAGGCAACTCAGTAACTGAATTTCGAACATCGACAACTGGTTAACCAAGAGTCAGGGCGACAAATGATTAACCAAGGAGGCAACTCATTAACTGAATTTCGAACATCGACAACTGGGTAACCAAAAGACACAGGGACAAATGAGTAACCAAAGGGCCAACTCATTAACTGAAATTTCAAAGAGGCTACTCATTAACTGAAATTTGAACATCGACAACTGGTTAACCAAATGTCAGAGCGACAAATGAGTAACCAAGCAGGCAACTGATTAACTGAAAACTTGTCATTCACATTTGGGACGGAATTCACGATGGGAATGTATTCGGCCCCCTTACCGGGCCTTGGGGTGCTGCTTTCCCGCTTGTGGAACCGAGTTGGGGTCGTCAAATGGCCTGGTGCATTGTTTGAAACACTGGTTAATGAGTTGTCAAGGTCGGAAATCATAGAACATAAGAGCAGCTCATTAACTGAAATTTTGAACATCGACAACTGGTTAACCAAAAGCCAGAGCGACAAATGATTAACCAAGGAGGCAACTCATTAACTGAATTTTGAACATCGACAACTGGTTAACCAAAAGCCAGAGCGACAAATGATTAACCAAGGAGGCAACTCATTAACTGAATTTTGAACATCGACAACTGGTTAACCAAAAGCCAGAGCGACAAATGATTAACCAAGGAGGCAACTCAGTAACTGAATTTCGAACATCGACAACTGGTTAACCAAAAGACACAGGGACAAATGAGTAACCAAAGGGCCAACTCATTAACTGAAATTTCAAAGAGGCAACTCATTAACTGAAATTTTGAACATCGACAACTGGATAACCAAAAGCCAGAGCGACAAATGATTAACCAAGGAGGCAACTCATTAACTGAATTTCGAACATCGACAACTGGGTAACCAAATGTCAGAGCGACAAATGATTAACCAAGGAGGCAACTCATTAACTGAATTTCGAACATCGACAACTGGTTAACCAAAAGACACAGGGACAAATGAGTAACCAAAGGGCCAACTCATTAACTGAAATTTCAAAGAGGCAACTCATTAACTGAAATTTTGAACATCGACAACTGGTTAACCAAAAGCCAGAGCGACAAATGATTAACCAAGGAGGCAACTCATTAACTGAATTTCGAACATCGACAACTGGATAACCAAATGTCAGAGCGACAAATGATTAACCAAGGAGGCAACTCATTAACTGAATTTTGAACATCGACAACTGGTTAACCAAAAGCCAGAGCGACAAATGATTAACCAAGGAGGCAACTCATTAACTGAATTTCGAACATCGACAACTGGGTAACCAAAAGACACAGGGACAAATGAGTAACCAAAGGGCCAACTCATTAACTGAAATTTCAAAGAGGCAACTCATTAACTGAAATTTTGAACATCGACAACTGGATAACCAAAAGCCAGAGCGACAAATGATTAACCAAGGAGGCAACTCATTAACTGAATTTCGAACATCGACAACTGGTTAACCAAATGTCAGAGCGACAAATGATTAACCAAGGAGGCAACTCATTAACTGAATTTCGAACATCGACAACTGGTTAACCAAAAGACACAGGGACAAATGAGTAACCAAAGGGCCAACTCATTAACTGAAATTTCAAAGAGGCAACTCATTAACTGAAATTTTGAACATCGACAACTGGATAACCAAAAGCCAGAGCGACAAATGATTAACCAAGGAGGCAACTCATTAACTGAATTTCGAACATCGACAACTGGATAACCAAATGTCAGAGCGACAAATGATTAACCAAGGAGGCAACTCAGTAACTGAATTTCGAACATCGACAACTGGTTAACCAAGAGTCAGGGCGACAAATGATTAACCAAGGAGGCAACTCATTAACTGAATTTCGAACATCGACAACTGGGTAACCAAAAGACACAGGGACAAATGAGTAACCAAAGGGCCAACTCATTAACTGAAATTTCAAAGAGGCAACTCAATAACTGAAATTTTGAACATCGACAACTGGTAAACCAAATGTCAGAGCGACAAATGAGTAACCAAGCAGGCAACTGATTAACTGAAAACTTGTCATTCACATTTGGGACGGAATTCACGATGGGAATGTATTCGGCCCCCTTACCGGGCCTTGGGGTGCTGCTTTCCCGCTTGTGGAACCGAGTTGGGGTCGTCAAATGGCCTGGTGCATTGTTTGAAACACTGGTTAATGAGTTGTCAAGGTCGGAAATCATAGAACATAAGAGCAGCTCATTAACTGAAATTTTGAACACCGACAACTGGTTAACCAAAAGCCAGAGCGACAAATGATTAACCAAGGAGGCAACTCATTAACTGAATTTCGAACATCGACAACTGGTTAACCAAAAGACACAGGGACAAATGAGTAACCAAAGGGCCAACTCATTAACTGAAATTTCAAAGAGGCAACTCATTAACTGAAATTTTGAACATCGACAACTGGTTAACCAAAAGCCAGAGCGACAAATGATTAACCAAGGAGGCAACTCATTAACTGAATTTCGAACATCGACAACTGGCTAACCAAATGTCAGAGCGACAAATGATTAACCAAGGAGGCAACTCATTAACTGAATTTCGAACATCGACAACTGGTTAACCAAGAGTCAGAGCGACAAATGATTAACCAAGGAGGCAACTCAGTAACTGAATTTCGAACATCGACAACTGGTTAACCAAGAGTCAGAGCGACAAATGATTAACCAAGGAGGCAACTCATTAACTGAATTTCGAACATCGACAACTGGGTAACCAAAAGACACAGGGACAAATGAGTAACCAAAGGGCCAACTCATTAACTGAAATTTCAAAGAGGCTACTCATTAACTGAAATTTGAACATCGACAACTGGTTAACCAAATGTCAGAGCGACAAATGAGTAACCAAGCAGGCAACTGATTAACTGAAAACTTGTCATTCACATTAGGGACGGAATTCACGATGGGAATGTATTCGGCCCCCTTACCGGGCCTTGGGGTGCTGCTTTCCCGCTTGTGGAACCGAGTTGGGGTCGTCAAATGGCCTGGTGCATTGTTTGAAACACTGGTTAATGAGTTGTCAAGGTCGGAAATCATAGAACATAAGAGCAGCTCATTAACTGAAATTTTGAACATCGACAACTGGTTAACCAAAAGCCAGAGCGACAAATGATTAACCAAGGAGGCAACTCATTAACTGAATTTCGAACATCGACAACTGGTTAACCAAAAGACACAGGGACAAATGAGTAACCAAAGGGCCAACTCATTAACTGAAATTTCAAAGAGGCAACTCATTAACTGAAATTTTGAACATCGACAACTGGTTAACCAAAAGCCAGAGCGACAAATGATTAACCAAGGAGGCAACTCATTAACTGAATTTCGAACATCGACAACTGGATAACCAAATGTCAGAGCGACAAATGATTAACCAAGGAGGCAACTCAGTAACTGAATTTCGAACATCGACAACTGGTTAACCAAGAGTCAGGGCGACAAATGATTAACCAAGGAGGCAACTCATTAACTGAATTTCGAACATCGACAACTGGGTAACCAAAAGACACAGGGACAAATGAGTAACCAAAGGGCCAACTCATTAACTGAAATTTCAAAGAGGCTACTCATTAACTGAAATTTGAACATCGACAACTGGTTAACCAAATGTCAGAGCGACAAATGAGTAACCAAGCAGGCAACTGATTAACTGAAAACTTGTCATTCACATTTGGGACGGAATTCACGATGGGAATGTATTCGGCCCCCTTACCGGGCCTTGGGGTGCTGCTTTCCCGCTTGTGGAACCGAGTTGGGGTCGTCAAATGGCCTGGTGCATTGTTTGAAACACTGGTTAATGAGTTGTCAAGGTCGGAAATCATAGAACATAAGAGCAGCTCATTAACTGAAATTTTGAACATCGACAACTGGTTAACCAAAAGCCAGAGCGACAAATGATTAACCAAGGAGGCAACTCATTAACTGAATTTTGAACATCGACAACTGGTTAACCAAAAGCCAGAGCGACAAATGATTAACCAAGGAGGCAACTCATTAACTGAATTTTGAACATCGACAACTGGTTAACCAAAAGCCAGAGCGACAAATGATTAACCAAGGAGGCAACTCAGTAACTGAATTTCGAACATCGACAACTGGGTAACCAAAAGACACAGGGACAAATGAGTAACCAAAGGGCCAACTCATTAACTGAAATTTCAAAGAGGCAACTCATTAACTGAAATTTTGAACATCGACAACTGGATAACCAAAAGCCAGAGCGACAAATGATTAACCAAGGAGGCAACTCATTAACTGAATTTCGAACATCGACAACTGGGTAACCAAATGTCAGAGCGACAAATGATTAACCAAGGAGGCAACTCATTAACTGAATTTCGAACATCGACAACTGGTTAACCAAAAGACACAGGGACAAATGAGTAACCAAAGGGCCAACTCATTAACTGAAATTTCAAAGAGGCAACTCATTAACTGAAATTTTGAACATCGACAACTGGTTAACCAAAAGCCAGAGCGACAAATGATTAACCAAGGAGGCAACTCATTAACTGAATTTCGAACATCGACAACTGGATAACCAAATGTCAGAGCGACAAATGATTAACCAAGGAGGCAACTCATTAACTGAATTTTGAACATCGACAACTGGTTAACCAAAAGCCAGAGCGACAAATGATTAACCAAGGAGGCAACTCATTAACTGAATTTCGAACATCGACAACTGGGTAACCAAAAGACACAGGGACAAATGAGTAACCAAAGGGCCAACTCATTAACTGAAATTTCAAAGAGGCAACTCATTAACTGAAATTTTGAACATCGACAACTGGATAACCAAAAGCCAGAGCGACAAATGATTAACCAAGGAGGCAACTCATTAACTGAATTTCGAACATCGACAACTGGTTAACCAAATGTCAGAGCGACAAATGATTAACCAAGGAGGCAACTCATTAACTGAATTTCGAACATCGACAACTGGTTAACCAAAAGACACAGGGACAAATGAGTAACCAAAGGGCCAACTCATTAACTGAAATTTCAAAGAGGCAACTCATTAACTGAAATTTTGAACATCGACAACTGGATAACCAAAAGCCAGAGCGACAAATGATTAACCAAGGAGGCAACTCATTAACTGAATTTCGAACATCGACAACTGGATAACCAAATGTCAGAGCGACAAATGATTAACCAAGGAGGCAACTCAGTAACTGAATTTCGAACATCGACAACTGGTTAACCAAGAGTCAGGGCGACAAATGATTAACCAAGGAGGCAACTCATTAACTGAATTTCGAACATCGACAACTGGGTAACCAAAAGACACAGGGACAAATGAGTAACCAAAGGGCCAACTCATTAACTGAAATTTCAAAGAGGCAACTCAATAACTGAAATTTTGAACATCGACAACTGGTAAACCAAATGTCAGAGCGACAAATGAGTAACCAAGCAGGCAACTGATTAACTGAAAACTTGTCATTCACATTTGGGACGGAATTCACGATGGGAATGTATTCGGCCCCCTTACCGGGCCTTGGGGTGCTGCTTTCCCGCTTGTGGAACCGAGTTGGGGTCGTCAAATGGCCTGGTGCATTGTTTGAAACACTGGTTAATGAGTTGTCAAGGTCGGAAATCATAGAACATAAGAGCAGCTCATTAACTGAAATTTTGAACACCGACAACTGGTTAACCAAAAGCCAGAGCGACAAATGATTAACCAAGGAGGCAACTCATTAACTGAATTTCGAACATCGACAACTGGTTAACCAAAAGACACAGGGACAAATGAGTAACCAAAGGGCCAACTCATTAACTGAAATTTCAAAGAGGCAACTCATTAACTGAAATTTTGAACATCGACAACTGGTTAACCAAAAGCCAGAGCGACAAATGATTAACCAAGGAGGCAACTCATTAACTGAATTTCGAACATCGACAACTGGCTAACCAAATGTCAGAGCGACAAATGATTAACCAAGGAGGCAACTCATTAACTGAATTTCGAACATCGACAACTGGTTAACCAAGAGTCAGAGCGACAAATGATTAACCAAGGAGGCAACTCAGTAACTGAATTTCGAACATCGACAACTGGTTAACCAAGAGTCAGAGCGACAAATGATTAACCAAGGAGGCAACTCATTAACTGAATTTCGAACATCGACAACTGGGTAACCAAAAGACACAGGGACAAATGAGTAACCAAAGGGCCAACTCATTAACTGAAATTTCAAAGAGGCTACTCATTAACTGAAATTTGAACATCGACAACTGGTTAACCAAATGTCAGAGCGACAAATGAGTAACCAAGCAGGCAACTGATTAACTGAAAACTTGTCATTCACATTAGGGACGGAATTCACGATGGGAATGTATTCGGCCCCCTTACCGGGCCTTGGGGTGCTGCTTTCCCGCTTGTGGAACCGAGTTGGGGTCGTCAAATGGCCTGGTGCATTGTTTGAAACACTGGTTAATGAGTTGTCAAGGTAGGAAATCATAGAACATAAGAGCAGCTCATTAACTGAAATTTTGAACATCGACAACTGGTTAACCAAAAGCCAGAGCGACAAATGATTAACCAAGGAGGCAACTCATTAACTGAATTTCGAACATCGACAACTGGTTAACCAAAAGACACAGGGACAAATGAGTAACCAAAGGGCCAACTCATTAACTGAAATTTCAAAGAGGCAACTCATTAACTGAAATTTTGAACATCGACAACTGGTTAACCAAAAGCCAGAGCGACAAATGATTAACCAAGGAGGCAACTCATTAACTGAATTTCGAACATCGACAACTGGATAACCAAATGTCAGAGCGACAAATGATTAACCAAGGAGGCAACTCAGTAACTGAATTTCGAACATCGACAACTGGTTAACCAAGAGTCAGGGCGACAAATGATTAACCAAGGAGGCAACTCATTAACTGAATTTCGAACATCGACAACTGGGTAACCAAAAGACACAGGGACAAATGAGTAACCAAAGGGCCAACTCATTAACTGAAATTTCAAAGAGGCTACTCATTAACTGAAATTTGAACATCGACAACTGGTTAACCAAATGTCAGAGCGACAAATGAGTAACCAAGCAGGCAACTGATTAACTGAAAACTTGTCATTCACATTTGGGACGGAATTCACGATGGGAATGTATTCGGCCCCCTTACCGGGCCTTGGGGTGCTGCTTTCCCGCTTGTGGAACCGAGTTGGGGTCGTCAAATGGCCTGGTGCATTGTTTGAAACACTGGTTAATGAGTTGTCAAGGTCGGAAATCATAGAACATAAGAGCAGCTCATTAACTGAAATTTTGAACATCGACAACTGGTTAACCAAAAGACACAGGGACAAATGAGTAACCAAAGGGCCAACTCATTAACTGAAATTTCAAAGAGGCAACTCATTAACTGAAATTTTGAACATCGACAACTGGATAACCAAAAGCCAGAGCGACAAATGATTAACCAAGGAGGCAACTCATTAACTGAATTTCGAACATCGACAACTGGTTAACCAAAAGACACAGGGACAAATGAGTAACCAAAGGGCCAACTCATTAACTGAAATTTCAAAGAGGCAACTCATTAACTGAAATTTTGAACATCGACAACTGGTTAACCAAAAGCCAGAGCGACAAATGATTAACCAAGGAGGCAACTCATTAACTGAATTTCGAACATCGACAACTGGGTAACCAAAAGACACAGGGACAAATGAGTAACCAAAGGGCCAACTCAGTAACTGAAATTTCAAAGAGGCAACTCATTAACTGAAATTTTGAACATCGACAACTGGTTAACCAAATGTCAGAGCGACAAATGAGTAACCAAGCAGGCAACTGATTAACTGAAAACTTGTCATTCACATTTGGGACGGAATTCACGATGGGAATGTATTCGGCCCCCTTACCGGGCCTTGGGGTGCTGCTTTCCCGCTTGTGGAACCGAGTTGGGGTCGTCAAATGGCCTGGTGCATTGTTTGAAACACTGGTTAATGAGTTGTCAAGGTAGGAAATCATAGAACATAAGAGCAGCTCATTAACTGAAATTTTGAACATCGACAACTGGTTAACCAAAAGCCAGAGCGACAAATGATCAACCAAGGAGGCAACTCATTAACTGAATTTCGAACATCGACAACTGGATAACCAAAAGACACAGGGACAAATGAGTAACCAAAGGGCCAACTCATTAACTGAAATTTCAAAGAGGCAACTCATTAACTGAAATTTTGAACATCGACAACTGGTTAACCAAAAGCCAGAGCGACAAATGATTAACCAAGGAGGCAACTCATTAACTGAATTTCGAACATCGACAACTGGTTAACCAAGAGTCAGAGCGACAAATGATTAACCAAGGAGGCAACTCATTAACTGAATTTCGAACATCGACAACTGGGTAACCAAAAGACACAGGGACAAATGAGTAACCAAAGGGCCAACTCATTAACTGAAATTTCAAAGAGGCTACTCATTAACTGAAATTTGAACATCGACAACTGGTTAACCAAATGTCAGAGCGACAAATGAGTAACCAAGCAGGCAACTGATTAACTGAAAACTTGTCATTCACATTTGGGACGGAATTCACGATGGGAATGTATTCGGCCCCCTTACCGGGCCTTGGGGTGCTGCTTTCCCGCTTGTGGAACCGAGTTGGGGTCGTCAAATGGCCTGGTGCATTGTTTGAAACACTGGTTAATGAGTTGTCAAGGTAGGAAATCATAGAACATAAGAGCAGCTCATTAACTGAAATTTTGAACATCGACAACTGGTTAACCAAAAGACACAGGGACAAATGAGTAACCAAAGGGCCAACTCATTAACTGAAATTTCAAAGAGGCAACTCATTAACTGTAATTTTGAACATCGACAACTGGTTAACCAAAAGCCAGAGCGACAAATGATTAACCAAGGAGGCAACTCATTAACTGAATTTCGAACATCGACAACTGGTTAACCAAATGTCAGAGCGACAAATGATTAACCAAGGAGGCAACTCAATAACTGAATTTCGAACATCGACAACTGGTTAACCAAGAGTCAGGGCGACAAATGATTAACCAAGGAGGCAACTCATTAACTGAATTTCGAACATCGACAACTGGGTAACCAAAAGACACAGGGACAAATGAGTAACCAAAGGGCCAACTCATTAACTGAAATTTCAAAGAGGCTACTCATTAACTGAAATTTGAACATCGACAACTGGTTAACCAAATGTCAGAGCGACAAATGAGTAACCAAGCAGGCAACTGATTAACTGAAAACTTGTCTTTCACATTTGGGACGGAATTCACGATGGGAATGTATTCGGCCCCCTTACCGGGCCTTGGGGTGCTGCTTTCCCGCTTGTGGAACCGAGTTGGGGTCGTCAAATGGCCTGGTGCATTGTTTGAAACACTGGTTAATGAGTTGTCAAGGTAGGAAATCATAGAACATAAGAGCAGCTCATTAACTGAAATTTTGAACATCGACAACTGGTTAACCAAGAGTCAGAGCGACAAATGATTAACCAAGGAGGCAACTCATTAACTGAATTTCGAACATCGACAACTGGTTAACCAAAAGACACAGGGACAAATGAGTAACCAAAGGGCCAACTCATTAACTGAAATTTCAAAGAGGCAACTCATTAACTGTAATTTTGAACATCGACAACTGGTTAACCAAAAGCCAGAGCGACAAATGAGTAACCAAGGAGGCAACTCATTAACTGAATTTCGAACATCGACAACTGGTTAACCAAAAGACACAGGGACAAATGAGTAACCAAAGGGCCAACTCATTAACTGAAATTTCAAAGAGGCAACTCATTAACTGAATTTCGAACATCGACAACTGGTTAACCAAATGTCAGAGCGACAAATGATTAACCAAGCAGGCAACTGATTAACTGAAATTTTAAAATTGACAACTGGATAACCAAAAGTGGGAACTCATGCTTCGGACGGGCTTACATACGGCAGGCTGACGCCCGGCAGAGGCCCGGGCTTCGCCTCCCTTGCGTAAGCGACCGTCTCCGAATCGATTAAAGGCGTAAAATCGGAGTTCAGAGCGGGAAAATTTTTTCCCGAAAACGGCCGGAAAAAAAAAAATGTCTCCTTTTCCGCCGAGCAGGGTGGCATTCGAACGGGCACGGGAAGCCGCGTCTAACGGTGTAAAAACGGCTTGGCTCCGACGCGGGAGTGCGGAGATATGGCCGTTCAAAGTTGTACTGGAAGTCCGGAAGGAGAAAAATTTGACTGCCTGTAGCCGAAAAAAGTTCCAGCGGTCGGTCACAAAAGTCAAATCCGTCCCGCTGATTTGACACTTGTCATTTCTGGCAGGGGGGATTGGCGGGGTACCTGGAGAATGGTAGGAGGTGGTTTTTCGAGACTTTATCTGTTTTCCAGATTACTGTCTAGGGCCTCCAGGTCTGCAGAGACCGACCCGGGCTGCCGTCCAACCGACTTTTAACCCTTTTTGGGTGGAAATTTATTTCCATTTTTAACCAATTTTCGGGTTTTTGGTCGGGCTTAAAAACGGCAGCCTGACGCCCGGCAGAGGCCGGGGCTTCGGCTCCCTTGCGTAAGGGACCGTATACGAAACGATTAAAGCCGAAAAATCCGAGTTCAGAGCGGGAATTTTTTTTCCCGAAATCGGCCGAAAAATAAAAAAATTCTCCTTTTCCGCCGAGCAGGGCGGCATTCGAACGGGCACGGGAAGCCGCGTCTAACGGTGTAAAAACGGCTTGGCTCCGACGCGGGAGTGCGGAGATATGGCCGTTCAAAGTTGTACTGGAAGTCCGGAAGGAGAAAAATTTGACTGCCTGTAGCCGAAAAAAGTTCCAGCGGTCGGTCACAAAAGTCAAATCCGTCCCGCTGATTTGACACTTGTCATTTCTGGCAGGGGGGATTGGCGGGGTACCTGGAGAATGGTAGGAGGTGGTTTCTCGAGACTTTGTCTGTTTTCCAGATTACTGTCTAGGGCCTCCAGGTCTGCAGAGACCGACCAGGGCTGCCGTCCAACCGACTTTTAACCCTTTTTGGGTGGAAATTTATTTCCATTTTTAACCAATTTTCGGGTTTTTGGTCGGGCTTAAAAAACGGCAGCCTGACGCCTGGCAGAGGCCGGGGCTTCGGCTCCCCTTGCGTAAGGGACCGTATTCGACCCGATTGAGCCCCGAAAATGGATCCAAATGTCGGCCGACCAAGTAAGCTTGCTGGGGAGAGAGACTAAGTGCCGGGCTGGGCACCTCATTAACCAGTGAAAAGTT
>NC_140990.1:103032116-103042116 GCF_052327205.1 Somniosus microcephalus | reverse complement strand
GCAGCTTATCGGTGATAACTTCGGGAAGGAAAGTCCGATCCGGTCGGGGTGAACTGCGACTGAACGGGGTGGTGGGGCCGCACAGACCAGTAGCGGGATTGTGTAGCTGCCTCTTGGCCCGGCCGAGGTACAGCCGTTGGCTGGAGACCGCTTTCCGACTGCTGAGCCGGTGCCGCGGGGACCCACCTTGACGCGCCGGCTGTCCGAGCAAGCCAGGGGCAAGGGGCATCCATAGGTACCAGAAGGGAGTCGGTCCGACACCGGGAAGTCGGGTGCCCGTCGCTCCGAATCGAGCCCGGTGTTTTCGTGCGTGTAACAGGGCGGGCGTTTGGACCCGGTTGTCCGGGAGCGGGTCCCCAACGGCGGGAGATTGCCTGGGTTTGGCCGGCCGGCAGTCGAACGCCTTTGGCTCCGGACTCCCGTGTCCGATTTCGGTCAGGGAGGGCTGGTTGGAAAGCCCCGACGCTGGCGCACACTATATTATCGGCCTGGGCCCCGGCAAGTTCGGGAAAGTGTCGCAGTCCCGTTCCGGCGGCCGCCCCGTCGGTCAGCGGCAGCTTATCGCGGATAACTTCGGGACGGAAAGTCCGATCCGGTCGGGGTGAACTGCGACTGAACGGGGTGGCGGGGCCGCACAGACCAGTAGCGGGCTTGTGTAGCTGCCTCTTGGCCCGGCCGAGGTACAGCCGTTGGCTGGAGACCGCTTTCCGACTGCTGAGCCGGTGCCGCGGGGACCCACCTTGACGCGCCGGCTGTCCGAGCAAGCCAGGGGCAAGGGGCATCCAGTGGTACCAGAAGGGAGTCGGTCCGACACCGGGAAGTCGGGTGCCCGTCGCTCCGAATCGAGCCCGGGGTTTTCGTGCGTGTAACAGGGCGGGCGTTTGGACCCGGTTGTCCGGGAGCGGGTCCGCAACGGCGGGAGATTGCCTGGGTTTGGCCGGCCGGCAGTCGAACGCCTTTCGCTCCGGACTCCCGTGTCCGATTTCGGTCAGGGAGGGCTCGTTGGAAAGCCCCGGCGCTGGCGCACACTATATTATCGGCCTGGACCCCGGCAAGTTCGGGAAAGTGTCGCAGTCCCGTAGCGGCTGCCGCCCCGTCGGTCAGCGGCAGCTTATCGGGGATAACTTCGGGACGGAAAGTCCGATCCGGTTGGGGTGAACTGCGACTGAACGGGGTGGGGGGGCCGCACAGACCAGTAGCGGGCTTGTGCAGCTGCCGCTTGGCCCGGCCGAGGTACGGCCGTTGGCTGGAGACCGCTTTCCGACTGCTGAGCCGGAGCCGCGGGGGCCCACCTTGACGCGCCGGCTGTACTAGCAAGCCAGGGGCAAGGGGCATCCAGTGGTACCGGAACGGAGTCGGTCCGACACCGGGAAGTCGGGTGCCCGTCGCTCCAAATCGAGCCCGGTCTTTTCGTGCGTGTAACAGGGCGGGCGTTTGGACCCGGTTGTCCGGGAGCGGGTCCGCAACGGCGGGAGGTTGCCTGAGTTTGGCCGGCCGGCAGTCGAACGCCTTTGGCTCCGGACTCCCGTGTCCGATTTCGGTCAGGGAGGGCTCATTGCAAAGCCCCGGCGCTGGCGCACACTATATTATCGGACTGGATCCCGGCAAGTTCGGGAAAGTGTCGGCGACCCGTACCGGCTGCCGCCCCGTCGGTCAGCGGCAGCTTATCGGGGATAACTTCGGGACGGAAAGTCCGATCCGGTTGGGGTGAACTGCGACTGAACGGGGTGGGGGGGCCGCACAGACCAGTAGCGGGCTTGTGCAGCTGCCGCTTGGCCCGGCCGAGGTACAGCCGTTGGCTGGAGACCGCTTTCCGACTGCTGAGCCGGAGCCGCGGGGGCCCACCTTGACGCGCCGGCTGTCCTAGCAAGCCAGGGGCAAGGGGCATCCAGTGGTACCGGAACAGAGTCGGTCCGACACCGGGAAGCCGGGTGCCCGTCGCTCCGAATCGAGCCCGGTGTTTTCGTGCGTGTAACAGGGCGGGCGTTTGGACCCGGTTGTCCGGGAGCGGGTCCGCAACGGCGGGAGGTTGCCTGTGTTTGGCCGGCCGGCAGTCGAACGCCTTTGGCTCCGGACTCCCGTGTCCGATTTCGGTCAGGGAGGGCTCGTTGGAAAGCCCCGGCGCTGGCGCACACTATATTATCGGCCTGGACCCCGGCAAGTTCGGGAAAGTGTCGCAGTCCCGTAGCGGCTGCCGCCCCGTCGGTCAGCGGCAGCTTATCGGGGCTAACTTCGGGACGGAAAGTCCGATCCGGTTGGGGTGAACTGCTACTGAACGGGGTGGGGGGGCCGCACAGACCAGTAGCGGGCTTGTGCAGCTGCCGCTTGGCCCGGCCGAGGTACAGCCGTTGGCTGGAGACCGCTTTCCGACTGCTGAGCCGGAGCCGCGGGGGCCCACCTTGACGCGCCGGCTGTCCTAGCAAGCCAGGGGCAAGGGGCATCCAGTGGTACCGGAACGGAGTCGGTCCGACACCGGGAAGCCGGGTGCCCGTCGCTCCGAATCGAGCCCGGTGTTTTCGTGCGTGTAACAGGGCGGGCGTTTGGACCCGGTTGTCCGGGAGCGGGTCCGCAACGGCGGGAGGTTGCCTGAGTTTGGCCGGCCGGCAGTCGAACGCCTTTGGCTCCGGACTCCCGTGTCCGATTTCAGTCAGGGAGGGCTCATTGGAAAGCCCCGGCGCTGGCGCACACTATATTATCGGCCTGGACCCCGGCAAGTTCGGGAAAGTGTCGCAGTCCCGTACCGGCTGCCGCCCCGTCGGTCAGCGGCAGCTTATCGGGGATAACTTCGGGAAGGAAAGTCCGATCCGGTCGGGGTCAACTGCCACTGAACGGGGTGGCGGGGCCGCAC
Organism: Somniosus microcephalus; assembly: GCF_052327205.1. Taxonomy (NCBI): domain Eukaryota; kingdom Metazoa; phylum Chordata; class Chondrichthyes; order Squaliformes; family Somniosidae; genus Somniosus; species Somniosus microcephalus. Next base: position 103,039,268 of record NC_140990.1, on the reverse strand, counting down.
AGACCAGTAGCGGGCTTGTGTAGCTGCCCCTTTCCCCGGCCGAGGTACAGCCGTTGGCTGGAGACCGCTTTCCGACTGCTGAGCCGGAGCCGCGGGGGCCCACCTTGACGCGCCGGCTGTCCTAGCAAGCCAGGGGCAAGGGGCATCCAAGGGTACCGGAACGGAGTCGGTCCGACACCGGGAAGCCGGGTGCCCGTCGCTCCGAATCGAGCCCGGTGTTTTCGTGCGTGTAACGAGGCGGGCGTTTGGACCCGGTTGTCCTGGAGCGGGTCCGCAACGGCGGGGGATTGCCTGTGTTTGGCCGGCCGGCAGTCGAACGCCTATCGCTCTGGACTCCCGTGTCCGATTTCGGTCAGGGAGGGCTCGTTGGAAAGCCCCGGCGCTGGCGCACACTATATTATCGGCCTGGACCCCGGCAAGTTCGGCAAAGTGTCGCCATCCCGCAGCGGCTGACGGGCCGCCGGTGAGCGGCAGCTTATCGGGCATAACTTCGGGAGGGAAAGTCCGATCCGGTCCGGATCAACGGCAGCCGAACGGGGTGGCGGGCCCGCACAGACCAGTGCCTGGCTTGTGTAGCTGCCCCTTTCCCCGGCCGAGGTACAGCCGTTGGCTGGAGACCACTTTCCGACCACTGAGACGGCGGGGCGGGGGGCGGCCTGCACGCGCCGGCTGCCAGAGCAAGCCAGGGGCAAGGGGCATCCAACGGTATCTGAACGGAGTCGGTCCGACACCGGGAAGCCGGGTGCCCGTCGCTCCGAATCGAGCCTGGGGTGTACGTGTGTTTAACAAGGCGGGCGTTTGGACCCGGTTGCCCGGCACCAGTCGAACGCCTGTCGCTCCCGACTCCCGTGTCCGATTTCGTTCGGGGATGGCTCGTTGGAAAGCCCCGGCTCCGGCGCACACTATATTGCCGAAGTGGCCCCGGGCGAGTTCGGGAAAGTGTCGCCGTCCCGCAGCGGCTGACGGGCCGTCGGTCAGCGGCAGCTTATCGGGGATAACTTCGGGAAGGAAAGTCCGATCCGGTCGGGGACAACGGCAGCTGAACGGGGTGGCGGGGCCGCACAGAGCAGTGCCTCGCTTGTGTAGCTGCCTCTTTCCGCGGCCGAGGTACAGCCGTTGGCTGGAGACCGCTTTCCGACCACTGAGACGGCGGGGCAGGGGGCGGCCTGCACGCGCCGGCTGCCAGAGCAAGCCAGGGGCAAGGGGCATCCAGCGGTATCTGAACGGAGTCGGTCCGACACCGAGAAGCCGGGTGCCCGTCGCTCCGAAGCGAGACCGGGGTTTTTCGTGTGTAACGTGGCGGGCCTTTGGACCCGGTTGGCCGGGCGGCAGTGGAACACACACAGACACTCGCATACACTGAGAGAGACAGAGAGAAGATAGAGATACACAGAGTGAGAAAGACAAAGTCAACTCAGTAACTGAAATGTGAAAACTGACAACTGGGAAACCAAAAGTCAGAGTGGCAAATGATGAACCAAGGTGGCAAATGATTAACTGAAAACTTGTCATTCACATTTGGGACGGAATTCAGGATGGGAATGTATTCGGCCGCCTTACCGGGGCTTGGGGGTGCTGCTTTCCCGCTTGTGGAACCGAGTTGGGGTCGTCAAATGGCCTGGTGCATTGTTTGAAACACTGGTTAATGAGTTGTCAAGGTCGGAAATCATAGAACATAAGAGCAGCTCATTAACTGAAATTTTGAACATCGACAACTGGTTAACCAAAAGCCAGAGCGACAAATGAATAACCAAGGAGGCAACTCAGTAACTGAAATTCGAACATCGACAACTGGATAACCAAAAGACACAGGGACAAATGAGTAACCAAAGGGCCAACTCATTAACTGAAATTTCAAAGAGGCAACTGATTAACTGAAATTTTGAACATCGACAACTGGTTAACCAAAAGCCAGAGCGACAAATGATTAACCAAGGAGGCAACTCATTAACTGAATTTCGAACATCGACAACTGGTTAACCAAAAGACACAGGGACAAATGAGTAACCAAAGGGCCAACTCATTAACTGAAATTTCAAAGAGGCAACTCATTAACTGAATTTCGAACATCGACAACTGGTTAACCAAGAGTCAGAGCGACAAATGATTAACCAAGGAGGCAACTCAATAACTGAATTTCGAACATCGACAACTGGTTAACCAAGAGTCAGAGCGACAAATGATTAACCAAGGAGGCAACTCATTAACTGAATTTCGAACATCGACAACTGGTTAACCAAAAGACACAGGGACAAATGAGTAACCAAAGGGCCAACTCATTAACTGAAATTTCAAAGAGGCAACTCATTAACTGAAATTTTGAACATCGACAACTAGTTAACCAAAAGCCAGAGCGACAAATGATTAACCAAGGAGGCAACTCATTAACTGAATTTCGAACATCGAAAACTGGCTAACCAAATGTCAGAGCGACAAATGATTAACCAAGGAGGCAACTCAGTAACTGAATTTCGAACATCGACAACTGGTTAACCAAGAGTCAGAGCGACAAATGATTAACCAAGGAGGCAACTCATTAACTGAATTTCGAACATCGACAACTGGGTAACCAAAAGACACAGGGACAAATGAGTAACCAAAGGGCCAACTCATTAACTGAAATTTCAAAGAGGCTACTCATTAACTGAAATTTGAACATCGACAACTGGTTAACCAAATGTCAGAGCGACAAATGAGTAACCAAGCAGGCAACTGATTAACTGAAAACTTGTCATTCACATTTGGGACGGAATTCACGATGGGAATGTATTCGGCCCCCTTACCGGGCCTTGGGGTGCTGCTTTCCCGCTTGTGGAACCGAGTTGGGGTCGTCAAATGGCCTGGTGCATTGTTTGAAACACTGGTTAATGAGTTGTCAAGGTCGGAAATCATAGAACATAAGAGCAGCTCATTAACTGAAATTTTGAACATCGACAACTGGTTAACCAAAAGCCAGAGCGACAAATGAATAACCAAGGAGGCAACTCATTAACTGAATTTCGAACATCGACAACTGGTTAACCAAAAGACACAGGGACAAATGAGTAACCAAAGGGCCAACTCATTAACTGAAATTTCAAAGAGGCAACTCATTAACTGAAATTTTGAACATCGACAACTGGTTAACCAAAAGCCAGAGCGACAAATGATTAACCAAGGAGGCAACTCATTAACTGAATTTCGAACATCGACAACTGGGTAACCAAGAGTCAGAGCGACAAATGATTAACCAAGGAGGCAACTCATTAACTGAATTTCGAACATCGACAACTGGTTAACCAAAAGACACAGGGACAAATGAGTAACCAAAGGGCCAACTCATTAACTGAAATTTCAAAGAGGCAACTCATTAACTGAAATTTTGAACATCGACAACTGGTTAACCAAAAGCCAGAGCGACAAATGATTAACCAAGGAGGCAACTCATTAACTGAATTTCGAACATCGACAACTGGATAACCAAAAGACACAGGGACAAATGAGTAACCAAAGGGCCAACTCATTAACTGAAATTTCAAAGAGGCAACTCATTAACTGAAATTTTGAACATCGACAACTGGTTAACCAAAAGCCAGAGCGACAAATGATTAACCAAGGAGGCAACTCATTAACTGAATTTCGAACATCGACAACTGGGTAACCAAGAGTCAGAGCGACAAATGATTAACCAAGGAGGCAACTCATTAACTGAATTTCGAACATCGACAACTGGTTAACCAAAAGACACAGGGACAAATGAGTAACCAAAGGGCCAACTCATTAACTGAAATTTCAAAGAGGCAACTCATTAACTGAAATTTTGAACATCGACAACTGGTTAACCAAAAGCCAGAGCGACAAATGATTAACCAAGGAGGCAACTCATTAACTGAATTTCGAACATCGACAACTGGGTAACCAAGAGTCAGAGCGACAAATGATTAACCAAGGAGGCAACTCATTAACTGAATTTCGAACATCGACAACTGGTTAACCAAAAGACACAGGGACAAATGAGTAACCAAAGGGCCAACTCATTAACTGAAATTTCAAAGAGGCTACTCATTAACTGAAATTTGAACATCGACAACTGGGTAACCAAATGTCAGAGCGACAAATGAGTAACCAAGCAGGCAACTGATTAACTGAAAACTTGTCATTCACATTTGGGACGGAATTCACGATGGGAATGTATTCGGCCCCCTTACCGGGCCTTGGGGTGCTGCTTTCCCGCTTGTGGAACCGAGTTGGGGTCGTCAAATGGCCTGGTGCATTGTTTGAAACACTGGTTAATGAGTTGTCAAGGTAGGAAATCATAGAACATAAGAGCAGCTCATTAACTGAAATTTTGAACATCGACAACTGGTTAACCAAAAGCCAGAGCGACAAATGATTAACCAAGGAGGCAACTCATTAACTGAATTTCGAACATCGACAACTGGCTAACCAAAAGACACAGGGACAAATGAGTAACCAAAGGGCCAACTCATTAACTGAAATTTCAAAGAGGCAACTCATTAACTGAAATTTTGAACATCGACAACTGGTTAACCAAAAGCCAGAGCGACAAATGATTAACCAAGGAGGCAACTCATTAACTGAATTTCGAACATCGACAACTGGCTAACCAAATGTCAGAGCGACAAATGATTAACCAAGGAGGCAACTCATTAACTGAATTTCGAACATCGACAACTGGTTAACCAAATGTCAGAGCGACAAATGATTAACCAAGGAGGCAACTCATTAACTGAATTTCGAACATCGACAACTGGTTAACCAAGAGCCAGAGCGACAAATGATTAACCAAGGAGGCAACTCATTAACTGAATTTCGAACATCGACAACTGGGTAACCAAAAGACACAGGGACAAATGAGTAACCAAAGGGCCAACTCATTAACTGAAATTTCAAAGAGGCTACTCATTAACTGAAATTTGAACATCGACAACTGGTTAACCAAATGTCAGAGCGACAAATGAGTAACCAAGCAGGCAACTGATTAACTGAAAACTTGTCATTCACATTTGGGACGGAATTCACGATGGGAATGTATTCGGCCCCCTTACCGGGCCTTGGGGTGCTGCTTTCCCGCTTGTGGAACCGAGTTGGGGTCGTCAAATGGCCTGGTGCATTGTTTGAAACACTGGTTAATGAGTTGTCAAGGTAGGAAATCATAGAACATAAGAGCAGCTCATTAACTGAAATTTTGAACATCGACAACTGGTTAACCAAAAGTCAGAGCGACAAATGATTAACCAAGGAGGCAACTCATTAACTGAATTTCGAACATCGACAACTGGTTAACCAAAAGACACAGGGACAAATGAGTAACCAAAGGGCCAACTCATTAACTGAAATTTCAAAGAGGCAACTCATTAACTGTAATTTTGAACATCGACAACTGGTTAACCAAAAGCCAGAGCGACAAATGAGTAACCAAGGAGGCAACTCATTAACTGAATTTCGAACATCGACAACTGGTTAACCAAAAGACACAGGGACAAATGAGTAACCAAAGGGCCAACTCATTAACTGAAATTTCAAAGAGGCAACTCATTAACTGAATTTCGAACATCGACAACTGGATAACCAAATGTCAGAGCGACAAATGATTAACCAAGCAGGCAACTGATTAACTGAAATTTTAAAATTGACAACTGGATAACCAAAAGTGGGAACTCATGCTTCGGACGGGCTTACATACGGCAGGCTGACGCCCGGCAGAGGCCCGGGCTTCGCCTCCCTTGCGTAAGCGACCGTCTCCGAATCGATTAAAGGCGTAAAATCGGAGTTCAGAGCGGGAAAAATTTTTCCCGAAAACGGCCGGAAAAAAAAAAATGTCTCCTTTTCCGCCGAGCAGGGTGGCATTCGAACGGGGACGGGAAGCCGCGTCTAACGGTGTAAAAACGGCTTGGCTCCGACGCGGGAGTGCGGAGATATGGCCGTTCAAAGTTGTACTGGAAGTCCGGAAGGAGAAAAATTTGACTGCCTGTAGCCGAAAAAAGTTCCAGCGGTCGGTCACAAAAGTCAAATCCGTCCCGCTGATTTGACACTTGTCATTTCTGGCAGGGGGGATTGGCGGGGTACCTGGAGAATGGTAGGAGGTGGTTTTTCGAGACTTTGTCTGTTTTCCAGATTACTGTCTAGGGCCTCCAGGTCTGCAGAGACCGACCCGGGCTGCCGTCCAACCGACTTTTAACCCTTTTTGGGTGGAAATTTATTTCCATTTTTAACCAATTTTCGGGTTTTTGGTCGGGCTTAAAAACGGCAGCCTGACGCCCGGCAGAGGCCGGGGCTTCGGCTCCCTTGCGTAAGGGACCGTATACGAAACGATTAAAGCCGAAAAATCCGAGTTCAGAGCGGGAATTTTTTTTCCCGAAATCGGCCGAAAAATAAAAAAATTCTCCTTTTCCGCCGAGCAGGGCGGCATTCGAACGGGCACGGGAAGCCGCGTCTAACGGTGTAAAAACGGCTTGGCTCCGACGCGGGAGTGCGGAGATATGGCCGTTCAAAGTTGTACTGGAAGTCCGGAAGGAGAAAAATTTGACTGCCTGTAGCCGAAAAAAGTTCCAGCGGTCGGTCACAAAAGTCAAATCCGTCCCGCTGATTTGACACTTGTCATTTCTGGCAGGGGGGATTGGCGGGGTACCTGGAGAATGGTAGGAGGTGGTTTCTCGAGACTTTGTCTGTTTTCCAGATTACTGTCTAGGGCCTCCAGGTCTGCAGAGACCGACCAGGGCTGCCGTCCAACCGACTTTTAACCCTTTTTGGGTGGAAATTTATTTCCATTTTTAACCAATTTTCGGGTTTTTGGTCGGGCTTAAAAAACGGCAGCCTGACGCCTGGCAGAGGCCGGGGCTTCGGCTCCCCTTGCGTAAGGGACCGTATTCGACCCGATTAAGCCCCGAAAATGGATCCAAATGTCGGCCGACCAAGTAAGCTTGCTGGGGAGAGAGACTAAGTGCCGGGCTGGGCACCTCATTAACCAGTGAAAAGTTTTGGCTGCTGGAGAGACTAAGTCCCAGCCTGGGCACATCATTAACCATAAATGAAAAAGGCGAGGCCGAGTCTGGTGCATGGCTAACTGATTAACCAAATTGGCAAGGCCCGGGCTGAAAGTGAATGAGCGACCCGTGGCCAGGGGGCTGGAATGCGGGAGAGAATCCAACC